>NC_056741.1:824225492-824325492 GCF_019279795.1 Protopterus annectens | reverse complement strand
CACTCTTTCTTGCAAAAGTGCTCCAAATATGTCAGATTGCAAGGACATCTCTTATGCACAGCCCTCTTCAGATCACCTCACAGATTTTCTACTGGATTTAGTTCTGGGCTCTGGCTGGGCCATTCCAAAACTTTAATTTTCTTATGGTAAAGCCATTCTTTTGTTGATCTGGATGTATGCTTGGTGTCACTGTTATGTTGAAAGGTGAAATTCCTCTTCATCTTCAGCTTTCTAGCAGATGCCTGAAGGTTTTGGGCCAATAGTGACTGGTATTTGGAACTGTTCATAATTCCCTCCACCATGACTAAAGCCCCAGTTCCAGCTAAAGAAAAGCAACCCAAAGCATGATACTGCCACCACCATGCTTCACCGTGGGGATGGTGTTCTTTTAGTGATGTGAAGTGTTGTTTTTGTGCCAAATGTACCTTTAGAAATTGTGGCCAAAAAGTTCAACCTTGGTCTCATCAGACCATAATACATTTTCCCACATGCTTTTGGGAGACTTGATGTATTGTTTTGCAAATATTAGCCAGGCCTGGATGTTTTTCTGTGTATAAAAAGACTTCCGTCTTGCAACTCAACACCATAGTCCAGACATATGAAGAATACGGGAGATTGTTATCACATGTAGTACACAACCAGTACTTGCCAGAATTTCCTGCAGCTCCTTCACTGTTGCTGTAGGTCTCTTGGCAGCCTCCTTGACCAGTTTTCATCTTGTCTTTTTATCAATTTTGGAGGGATGCCCAGTTCTTCACAACATCATACTTGTCCCATATTTTCTCCACTTTTTGATGACTGTCTTCACTGTGTTCAATGGTATATCCTATGCTGTGGAATGTTTTTTTGTACCGTTGTCCTGATTGATACCTTTCAACAATGAGATCCATTTGATGCTTTGTAAGTTCTCTGCATACCATGGCTTTTGCTGTAGCAGGCAGCTGAGTAAATATCAAGAAAATCCTACCAGGACAGCTGAACTTTATTTGGGGTTAATCAGACTCTCTTTAACTGATGGCAGGTGTGTGCCCAAGAAGACTGAATGCTGTAATTAAATCAAAAGGTGCTTCAACAAAGTATTAGTTTAAGGGTGCGCACACACAACAAAGTATTAGTTTAAGAGTGTGCACACTTATGCAACCAGCGTATTGTACATTTTTTATTTTTTTTATTGTTCCCCTAACAGATTTGTTTCTCAATTGAATTGTACAGGTTATAGGTCACATTAAAGGTGGTAAAAGTTTTGAAATAATTTACTGTAGTCTCATTTTTTTTATATCACAAAAACCTGGCATTTTAATAGGGGTGTGTAAACTTTTTATAACCACTCTATATATACACACATATATATGGGTCTACTTTCTTTGAATGAATTCACAGTTTACCGAACATCGCATAACCGAGCTCATTCACTCGAAACATCAGAATTACGAAAGTGCAATTTAGCGAAATACTAATCCCCAAAATAAAAATCAATCTACATGTAACAAGAAAAACACACCCCCTGCAAATTATATATACTAACTCCTAGATTACACTACAGTGACAGCAAGGGTAAATCTCCCTATGCTTACTATAGTGCAATCTCCATTTGCAACCTACGAGCAGAGTAAAACAAACTCACCATAAACCGAAGATTGCTGACACTACTAGCACATCCATCATGCCTCAAAACTGCTACTGTGTACGAGAAGTCACACAGGGATTCTACACTTCTACTGCTTTCACTACCAGCAGCACATTGCCTCTATTGTTGAAACGTACTTCGCTAAACTGCCCTTTTGTAATTCTAAACATTTGGGTGAGTGAGCTCAGTTATGTGACATTCGGTGAACTGTGAATTTGTTCAAAGAAAGTAGACCCACATGTAAAGGAAAGGAACTGATAGCCCTATCTGCAGTATTTCTTATCTACAATATCTTTATTTATTTCTGCTTTAGTTGGTGAGATGTCTACAGTTTGTAGCAAGGAACAACAGTTTTATAAAGTACTTATTATACAAATAGAGTACCAGCATTACTGCAGAGAAAAAGGTAAATCTAACAGTCACTGAGAAAGGTAAAAGAATGATAGATATAATTGGGTATTATTTTGTGTTGATACTGTGAATGCACTGTATACCTCTATTAACAAATCTATCATTGCATATGCTCTATACATAGAATGTTTTAATTTTTACAGATTGCAGTATGTATGACTATCACTTCAATGATCAATTATGGCAAACAACATGCATTAAACTATTATTGTATATAATGTATTATACAGTATATTTTACACTTAAAATATCATATGTGTGTGTGATATTGGAGTTTTGTATCACTCTAATTTTATGATAGGTACAAGTACTTGCTCCGTTGTAAGTACTGTGAATTATACCTCTATTAACATATTTATTATTGTGTATGATATTTATTACAATATGTTTTCATATTTACAGTTTCCAATACATACAACTTTTTGGTTATGTTTATAAGCATGCATGCATATGATTAATGCAAACTACATGTATTAAGCTATTTATTATTGTATATATTTAATTATACAATATATTTTTATACTTAAAATATCCAATAAATTACACTAATATTGGAGTTTTCTAACACTTTAGCTTTCTGGTACAGGCAAGTATTTATTCCATTGTAAACAGGCTTCAGTTTTCAATATATTCATGATGCCTTCAGCTGCTTAGCATAATGGGCTACCCTGAGTTGCATAGGCATGGTCGCACCCTGGAATGCTCTCCTGTCTCCCCTGGTGACTTTTATTAAATTAAGTTTTGTGTGTGTGTGTGTGTGTGTGTGTGTGTGTGTGTGTGTGTGTGTGTGTGTGTGTGTGTGTGTGTGGGGGGGGTTATACAATTTCATGTACCTCATCTAAATAAAATACATGTAACTTATTTCTTCATAATAATAATGGCTGAACACGGTCAACAAAGTGGCTATAACTGCTAGTGGGGGTGAAGTTTTTCTCTGCAGAAAGTACTTTATGCTCTTACCATCAGGTCATTATTTTTAAATGTTTTTAATGTGACTTTGCAGGACTAATGTGCATATATGTGTGTGTGTGTGTGTGTGTGTGTGTGTGTGTGTGTGTGTGTGTGTGTGTGTGTGTGCGTATGTCCGTGTAAATTAAGTTAGAATACTTTGGCTACTGTGTGTGTGTGTGTGTGTGTCTGTGTGTCTGTGTAAATTAAGTTAGAATACTTTGGCTACTGTGTGTGTGTGTGTGTGTGTGTGTGTGTGTGTGTGTGTGTGTGTGTGTGTGTGTGTGTGTGTGTGAAACAAATCTGAAATATGTAACCCTGGTCATTATTATCATTAATTTTTTTACACAGACATCTGAGAAGGATGCAATCAAAACTTTAGCTACAATTGCTGTTTTTGGGGGGATGTCTGAGGTTAAAAATGACTGATCCTGCTGAGGTGATAAAGTTAAAAAGTCATTGGTCTGTATTTGCAAAAAAGGAATACTTTATTGTGGCTAATTTTGTCACAATTAAAACATGTGATGTGTACATAGTTGATGAAGTGGCTGTAATTGTTGTGTACAAATATTGGTGGATTGCAATGATATCAGTTTGTGTGGCCCTTTATAGTTAAAATTTTCTGAAATGGGTACTGGTCATTATTGGTTTAAACATTTGGTTTCATGGCTTAGTGAAAAATGCTCCAAACCAATAATTAAAAACACTCTCAACAAGTGTTGCTATATTAAACACGAAAAACATTTTAAAATGATCAGTAATGTTAATCAGATAACATATGCATTTATGTATGGTCCTAAAATAAAAATATACAGGGAGCCATTGGTTTGAAAACAGCCTGATGCCCAAGCTACACTTAAACTACCACTGGCCACATGCATTTTCAATTAGTGTAATTTTCATTTAATGGTAATTTCAAGGGAAGAGAAGTTTATCATTTGTGCTATAAAATTTGAGATCATTTTTTAAAATTAAATCCAAATTTCTGTAATCGCTGTAAATGTATACAAAAAAGAATATGCACACTGACAATTTTGAAGAGCGTTTATGGTAACCTGGGTTTGACAACCAAGTAATGGGACACAGGAATGGTTGCTGGTGTGGGGGCTGGTCCATTACTCTTCCTTGGGCACAACTGGACCATGATCTGGCTCTATCTTCATGTACTGTGACAATTAAGAAGCATCTGTCTTATGTGGCTGGCTTGGTTTCTTCCCCTCTACATCTGATATCAATGTATTGTGTCATGTAGATATAAAACCAAAGTGTGTGAAAGATTTAAGAATTTTAGTTGTAGCAATGCAAAAAAAATTGGTAGCCCTTCATGAAGTGCAACCAGCTGTCATACTCCCATATTTGTGGGCATGGGAGCTTATGTAATATAACAGAAAACTTACTTAATATAACATCCTGAAAAATCACACAACCTAGGGGAAAGTTGGATAAAGTGATTAACCATGGTTTCAGCCCAAGACACTACACCCTTGCCAAACGCGCTCTCTTACATCAGCCCTGGTACCATGGCCAGTAAGGCTCCTGTGCTCTGTCTTATGTCCCTGCTAAATACCCTTAGTGACCAGTATCCAGTGAGAAATGCCATGCTTGTGCTCCCCGTGCTAGACTTGCCCATCTCTACTCGCCCTAAACTGCCTTTGCTGGGCCTTCTTTCCATTCATCCTGGGGGATAACTCTCCAGTTTACTGTATTTCCTGAGCTTTCCCTACCACTTGCTTGGCTTCCTATCCTTTCCTATGCCACTCTTTGTTTTACTACCCCAACCTTCTTCCCTCCTGCCTTCTCTTCTCTTACCATGTTGCTCTTTACAATTCACATTCCCTCCCTACTTACTCTGTTTTCCATTCTGCCCACTCCAATTTACCACTCACTCTTCTCATCTGCCTTTTCACATTTCTAGCATCCTCTGATCTGGTTCTGCCCTCTGCCCCTTTTCTCTTTCCTTTAAATGTATTCCTCTTGTGATTTATCTTTGTTCTTCCATTGGTTTTGTCCTCTGCTGCTTCATTTCTGTTTGCCTTTCTAACTCTTTCTCCTTCCTTCCTTTTGCCATCATCTCCTATCCAAACTTCTTGTAAGTCTCACTCTTCTGCCAGTCCTTCCTCCATCTGTCAGTCCTATCCCAACTATCTCTGACCATGACCTTATATATATATATATATATATATATATATATATATATATATATATATATATATATATATATATATATTTGTATGTATGTATATATATATATATATATATATATATATATATATATATATATATATATATATATATACAAACACATAGATAGATATATGGGTCTATGTTGTTCAACTGAAGTTTCAAAGCTTCGAAACCCATATGACCGATACCATTTGATCAAACTTTTAAAACTTTGAAAACACAGCAAAACCACCAACAAAAACAAAAAAACTTTACCTTTATGTTTTTACATGGGGACAAGCCCCCCTGCACCCTACACACCCCGTGCTACTTAAATATACCAAGTCCGAGATCACGCTGCATTGACGAAAATGGTAAATCACCTGTTCTGCACTGTATGGTAATCTCAATTCACAGTGTTCGAAGTTTTAAAACTTCGATCATATGGTCTCGGCCATATGAGTTTCAAAGTTTTGAAAATTCTATAAAACAAGGTAGACTCATATATATATATATATATATATATATATATATATATATATATATATATATATATATATATATATATATATATATATATATGTTGTCCTTCTTTTCCTGGTTAGGGGTTGCCACAGTGGAACTCCGGTCTGCTAATGATTGCCAATAGATTTTTACAGTGCCGAGGTGCCAGCCCGATGTCCAACTTTCAATGAAGGCATGCCCATTCACGCATGTCTTTCAAAAGCCACTCGACCATGGAGAGGACATGCAGACTCCACACAGAAGGTGCTCCAGCTGCGAATCAAACTGGAGAACCTCTTGCTGTGAGGCATCAACGCTACCACTACACCACATACTTCCTACCCCAACTATTTCTGACCATGACCTCATTTTATCTCATCCCCTCTACCAGTCCCTGTCCTACTACAGCTACTGCTAACCATAACCTCCTATGTAATCTATTCCTATCCATCAGCTCCTCTCCCCTCTGTCTTTCATATGTCAGCTACCTCTGACCATGACATCTTAAGCTCTACCTGCTTACATGCTGCCTGCCAGTCAAGTGATCCTACTAGCTGCTCTACTGTCCTTTCATCCAGTGTCCTGTGTCTAAGGATCCTTCCATTATCTGACTAACCAGCTCATTCAGCTATACTACCACTCCCTACAGCAAATTATCTTCCCCACAAGGTGCACCTCCACCTCGCAGATTCCACAGTCACACTGCAACCCTACATCTAGGGCACCTGATCTACATCTTTCCTGACTCTTCTCCTGTATTAGCAGTTGCAAACAGGATAGATCAATAGATTGAAATATGTGTTTAGTACCTCAAAAGCACGTCACTTTACGAGTAAAGACTAGTCTGTATCAAAATACAAAACTAATGTTCTTGTCCTTTAAACTACTTTATTTATTCTATGAAATGCACAGATGATTTTTTTGACTGAAAAATAATTCTGTCACAATAATATGACATTCAGGGGAGACTTTTTTCCTCATGCTAAGGGGCATAAAAGACAATTGTCCTTTGGGGTCCTGCATAAGAACACCTGTCGACAAGAAGTAAAATCTGTGCTATGCACACCTGCTAATGTTGTATTGTTTATTGAAGATTAGCAGCAGAGAAGCAGGTACAGAAGAACTACACCTGCCACCATGAGAAATGTTTGTTGATGAAAATTCCCTGAATAACACAAAGATAAACACAGTGAGAAAGGGTTAATGAGTGCTGAGAGAGAGAGATGCAGAGAGTACACTATAATGTGAATAATATGGGGAATCTCTTGCTGCAGATACAAATGAAAGGGCCATGTGATTACACTTAAGACTTAATTGTTCTTACAGGAGTTATGAGAAATGCAATACAGTGCTAAAAATTAATTGCATGGAGAAAAAAACAGAGGCACAACACCATGAATAATATTACTGAATATAACAATGCCAAACGTTATGGTGAGACAGTACTGGTGTCATAGCAAAGCCATAGTACTAATGCATTAAGAGAGTCAGCAGTTTAATTATAAAGCATGACTGGCAAAAGAAATGTGGCTGTGTGTAATGGTAAGTGCCAGAGCAAGTACCATGAACTTGGCAAACTGTGATTTAACAGTGCAGTAGCAATGCATAATAAGGCAGTACTCTCAACAGTGACACCTAGGGGTAGCAGCATACTATGGTTAGTAGGCTCAACAGTGACATCTAGAGGTAGCAGCATACTATGACAGTAGGCTCAACAGTGACACCTACAGCTAAGAAGAGAAGCTTCACAGGGGAGAGACGGTTAAGGACTAGTCAGAAGAATAGGCACAGTGTGATTGGTTGTTAGGAGTCTTCTAGGAATCTGAATCCATCTGAGTGTAACTGTTAGTGAAGAGGTTACAATGTCTGAGTTGAAGGCTCAGTATACAGTGATTTGAAGTTACACTGCCTGATTGAATAGTCAACCGATGCAAAAATCTGCACTTTGACTCAGTTCATGTATAGGGGTGTGTGTGAAGTGGAGAAGGGGCTGTAATAATAAGGCATGAGGTCTCACTGAAATGGAATGAAGCTAACAGACATAAGGAAATACATGGAGACCCTGTGGAATTGCAGCAGGATTTTAGCTTTCCTTTTTACTTTTCCATCTACTGTTGAAAGGCTTTGAATTTAGTAGACAAGACACTAGGTTTTAGGTCTGTAGATGACATGGGTGAAAAATGCGAGGTGCAGGAAAGCTAACAACTGAGTACATGATATGTGCACTCTGCCTGAAGGGTTGTATAAGCATATAAAGCGGACAAAGGTTGAATCCAGAGGAGAAGAGGGCAGATAGAGAGTCACTGATGGCAATGGGGCATTCCAAACTTGCCTCTACATTACAATGCTTAGTGGAGTCTTACCCTGAAATGGTGATTTCAAGCTCTGCTTTTGTCCTGAAGGAAGTGGTTAAACCACTTTTATTACTGTTGTTTCAAGTGGGGGAGAGGTGCATGTAAAGTACACAAATGGTGAGGAAGGCATCAAGGTTTGGAAAGTACCAGGGCATAGAATCTACGTGGTGTGGAAAGAATGCAATCAGACAAAATGCAGCAACAGTAACACAATTACATGAGTAATCACGAATACTCAGTATCACTATAAGCAAACACAGCACAGCAGAAATGCATGCAAAGTAAATCATTTATAGTATCAGACTACATTGCTATCGCAAATAACTATATATACCAAAGGGCAGTGACAATGTCTTGCAATAGCAGTACACAATGGAGGCAGACAGTGGCATTGACCACTGATGCAAATGTCTGTGTTCTCACTGCTTGCTTAATAATGCAGAGAAGGTGAGCTTCTTTTAGCACAGCTGATTGTGGAGGGCAAGGGACACCGCAAAAAGGCTAAAGTATTATCTGTACAAGCAACGGAGATATAATACTTCTTGCCTAATTTACAAATCTGAAAAAAATAAACAGTAGTGTATGGCCTTGATAACATAAATCTAAAACAGGATTTATTTATTTATTTTTAATCATGCTAAACATGTTTAATTTTTTTTAATCCATTTGCTGTTATTACAGGTATGAGGTCATTAAGTATTCTAGTCATTAAACTTTACAACCGGATTTTTAAATCCCTTATGCCTTGAGCAAGACACTTATGAAAAGTTTGCAAAAGGTGTATGAGACAGCATGGTAGATTTTGATTCATGACTTCATCCAATGCAATTTATGGTTTCACAGTAGTAAGTACATGAATATACTTTTCAGTGTATATAGATTCATAGGCTCATAGATGTGTACTAGGCTAATGACCACTGGGGCTTTTTTAAGTCTAACTATGCATCCCAAATCTATGACACGTTTTGGTAACTTTGTTAGTGTAAGTAGGGGATTGGGAGGTAAAACATTTACAAGCAGGGGCCTGGGAGATAAACCATTTACCATAAGTCATTATGTCCGTTGGAGATATAGGTGCCAGACCAGGGGTGAATTTCCATATCTCCATCCAGTTGTCCAAGCTACAGTTGAATTGGATTAGGGAGGAACTCTGCTTCACATGGATGAGGAGTCTGTTCCAAAGAAGGGGTATTATCTGGAATACATATCTGTCTCTCCAGCAGGTTCTATTTATATCACAGGCAACATTTATGTCTTTAGAAATGGTAATTCCGGCACTGTTTGTTTTTCAGATATGAAGGAGGTTCATCAGAGTGTGATCCAAAGATGCCTTGTATGCCTGGCATAGCTCTCCCCTCAACAGCCTGTAGGAGACAATTCAGGGGAAGGGTTCTGAGGCAGTCTGCACAGGACACATTAATTATGCCCTGTATTATTTTAGTGAGGAACCTGTGTGGGTATTCCAATTGGTGTATGTGCCTGGTTAGGTACATACCAAAAGGGGCATTGTATTCAATGACAGGTCTGAAGAACACCAAATCTAATGGAAAGATGACCTCCTTGGACGTAGATGGCATACCTTTGTTTATAAGTTACACAACATAGAATGATTTCCTCACTTCTGTAAACACATGATGGTTAAAGGCTAGATTATTATCCATGTGTGTTCCCAAGTCCCTGATGACTGGGTCAGCTTTTAGGGGTATTTTGTCACTATGGTAGTTACCGGTAGTGGCTGACTTCCTAAAGGAAACTATTATGCATTTCAGCATTTAGTTTTAGTCCATATCTCTGACACCAGCATTTGTCTGTGTCAGCCACTCTTGGAGAACATTAGTATTGGTGGGGGGTTTTATGATTGCTGTGAATTTGCAGTTATCTGTAAGTTTCAGCCAGAGGCCCTTGACATTGGCATTGACTTCAGAGAATAAATGCCAAAAAGGATCAGTACCAGGACCAGTCCCTGAGGTACTACATTGGTGACGGGCCTCTTTGTAGAGGTAGAGGTATGCAGGAGTGGATACATGTTATTCTTGAAGACTTCTTCACATAGCAGAGTGTTATGCAGACAATCTTATTTTACAACCATCTACTAGCGGAGACATGCGTGAATGGGCGTACCTTCGTTGAAGGTTGTACGTTAGGGCTGGCAACTCAGTACGTAAAAATCTACTGCCAATCATTAGCAGACCGGAGTTCTGCTGTGGCGACCCCTAACCGGGAAAAGCTGAAAGATATAACTACTAGCACTGGGCATTGCTCCACCAGCCTGCATTACATGCCATCTTCCCTGGCATCAAACTTTAAGCCTGCTACAGTTATAAAAGCAATGATAGAATATATAATGTAATAAGATGCTTCAGTGTATAGATCCAGATAGGTCAAAATGCAGCACTAAGAAAGAAAATCTAATAGGAAGGCATAGTAAAGGCTTTATATGATCTTACATGAAAAGTTTGAATGGAAAAAATATAGCCACAGTATAGTTTATCCCTTGTAGCACAGTGGTGCAGTAACCTGCATTGTTGCCTGACAGCAGGGGATACTCCAGTTCTGTTTTCAATATATTTTCCATGTGTTTAATGGGACTTCTCTTGGTAATTCATTTTCCCACAGATCACAAAAATGTTCAGTAAGTCAGTCAGCAACTTCAAATTGTTCGTGTGTGTGCGTGTGTGTGTGTGTGTGTGTGTGTGTGTGTGTGTGTGTGTGTGTGTGTGTGTGTGTGTGTGTGTGTGTGTGTGTGTGTGTGTGTGTGTGTGTGTGTGTGTGCGTGCGCGCGTGTGTGTGTATGTGTTTGTGCAAGTCATACAGAAGAAAGGCCTGGCAATCTAATTCCTTTCTTTACTTGCCAAATAAACATTTTAGATGGAAGCAACTGTTCATGGCTTCCTCACAGGAATCAAATGCAACTTGACAGCATTGAGCTGGATGAATAAGTTCACGCCGACACCTGACATTAAAACATCTCAGAAACAGGGGCCTGAGGTCTTTGCAGCTTTCTGAAGATTCAGTAACAATAGGCTAACAGCATGCCTGTAGGAACTGCTAGGACTGAACGCCAGCCACATGGAATTAGAATAAATTGAAATCCTCAACAAGGTCTCATAAGAAGAGCAAATCAAGTACAGAGTGCATAGAATAGATAGTTTTCAGAAGAAAGACATTTTTTGATATTTAGTTTACTTCACTTGAGGGTCAGTATAGTTAAGCATATAAATTATTGTGAACAGTAATGCCCTTGGACATCCAGTAACTTCCAGAGCTGAAATCTTCCTATGGAAAACAAGCTAAAATCACAGCTTACCATAATAAAAGTAATCAAGAAAAGGTACCAATGTCATTGGTTTTCTCAGATGTAAGGCTGGCACAAGCTGAATCTTTTAACCACAGCAGCCAATCTGGATTGCCAACAGCAGACTTTCTAGCCAGTCAGGTTATCATATGGTAATGACATAATTTTCCTAAAAGAGTAAAACTATTTTCAGTGAAAATCTTTATATTTCAGTATGTATTGAAAGCAACGCACTCCATAGCAAGAGTCTTTGTTTCTGTCCTATTGCAAGGTAGTCTTCATTTTGTCCTGTTGTAAGGTAACAAGAAATGTATGGCAGGTAATAAAACATCATAGGTGCAGTCAACAAAGCTACTCAGAAAGAGTTGTCTCAGAGTTCATTAATTCATTTTACCTGATTGTACAACCAAGGCAGTGAATAGGACAAGTAAAACTTTAATATATATGATGGCAGGGTTCCCAGTAAGCATACGCAGTTATTGAAATGGGCCCATATGGACACGGTTTTATGACCCTTTTCATTGAAAATGGAGGAATATTCAAATATTTCAATCAAAACTTGACAAAATGTAACTTGAGAGTGTTCTGTCATTCCCATGCTTTCATTTCTTTCTGCTTCTAATTACATGCAGAAGATAAAGCACACCCCATTGCAGCAGTTATAAGTATGCATTCATTTTCCAGTAGCCACATCATCTTTTTCTGGGTTGCTGTAGAGTGGGCAGAGGCTATTCCAATAATCAATACATGGAATGAGGAGAACTAATCATGAGCAGGACACCAGTTCATCACAAGATGCACACACAATCATACACTACACACATACATACACACACATGCACACTCGGACATGCACAAGCAAATGCACCAGGTGGTTACCACAGACAGCATGTCTGGCAGGTAGTGCAGAGGGTTAACTGTGTGAGCTGTAGTTCCTATGGTGCAGGGTTTGATTCCCTCACTCTCATTTGCCTACTGTGTGACCATGAACAAGTCACTCATCCAGACAGTGCTAGGGGGCTCCTGGGAATTTAGGCTAGGCTCCTCAAAGGTCCCCTGGACTGCATACCTAGAAACTACCTATGAACATATAGGATCTGATTTCACTCACTGCATGTCTTTGGTATGTGGAAGGAATCCACAGAAACCCACCTCTGACACACACACACACACACACACACACACACACACACACACACACACACACACACACACACACACACACACACACAAATTGGGAAATTATGAGAAGCAAAGTCAATTTCGCACAGGCAATACATATACATTCAAACGTAGCAGTTTACTACAACTGCCTTCAGTGTGCTAATGCTCATTCTTTGAAAATTTGGGCAGTTTCGGACCAAGCATCCTCATGAGTTAATAATCACTGTTATTATGTGTAAATGTTAAGTTCTGCTTTTATTATTCACACTGCTCTAATGTCTGCACTACTAAGCATTTTTTTTTGTATCTGACAAAGTACAATCATGAATTAATCCCATGGGATAGAATGCAAATGGAAGCTGTTACATAAATTCAGTTTTTATTCTCCTTTGTGGTACCTGCCAATTCATTCATTTGCAAAATTTGTTGTCATGCAATTCAGATTAATGTGTGCTATATATAACTCAAACCACTTTTTTTCATTTTTTTTCTTTTCAGCACTCTGTTCAAGCCATTTAGAGTAATTCTGAGGCAGTGGATTTATGGCCTTCTCCACCATCTGTTTCTCTTCTGTCCTGATAAACAGGATGGCTGCTTGCACACAGGCATAAGCAATATACTGGCATTGCCCAGGCATTTTTATATATTAGGGCCTGTTGTCATTGGGTTCAGAGGACAGCAGGCCTAGTCAGTCAATGCTCAAGAAAAATATCACATCTCAACTGAGAGGATCACTGAGCAAATGTTATTGATTTTAATTTAGTTCACAGACTGTATACATTGAAATGAGTTATATTTCTGCAGTAGTGAACCTTTGGATCAGATATGAAGAATGCCTCTGTAGAACCTGTTAAGGGGATTTCACTGACACTGTGATCAAATGTATACCAATAAGCATGATTTGGCACCCGTCTTTTCCAGTGTAACTACGGAGAGACAGAGATGCATGGCAATATTGGTTAATAGCTGGTGTGGTGAACTGCACGGCTGTGCAGAGCCATTTCCATAAGTATTACAGTGGCTTGGCTGTCCAGGTATTCAGTTTTCATTTCAACAGAAGAGATGGGACTAAGTATTGATGCTCAGTACTTAATTAGAAATGTAACCTACCCTGGCAAATAAAACTTCCCTTTCCCAAAGGAGAAAACATTGACAGGTTTCTGAAAACAGTATTCCCTACTATAAATAGCTAGGTTTAATGCATTCATATTTATTTTTTCAAAGAATCCCTGCTGACATCTGGCCCCACCTGTACAGCACCACCTTTAGGACCATATATTTCAGCCCCCATTATCCTACGTCCCACAAAGGATGGTGTCCCCTCAATCAAGGATGGGGCAAGTTTCACCTTTTGGAAACTCATCTCCTGCAGTCAGTGGAGTAAGTAAAATTCAGTGAATACCCAGCACAACACTAAAAGTGGCCTTGAGTTTTCCATTTATGGCCTTACCTTCCACTCAAAGCCAACATTCTGTTTTGTCAGTGCAGATGTTCTGTTCTTGCCTGCTCCCATGTATGTGCTCCCCTCACAGTACAAAATTACTGCTGCTGACTTTCTCATTCCCTCCCATAGTGCACCTCTGAGTTTGAACTCTGACTTGCAATGGATGTGGCCAGAGCCTTTTCAAAAAACTGTAATTATTGCCTCAAAATTCAAAGAAATGTTCATATCAATAGAATTATAAGAACGATTAGAAATCCGTAAATGGCAAACTATTCAGCACAAGGTAATCTTTTGCAGTGATTGCATTCATTCAATTTTTGGTCTTAAAATGGATTTTGTAAGCCACAATAAAAACAATTACTATTTGTAATGTAGCATAAATAGTTTGTGATACCATTCAAACAACACCCATATTGCCAACAGCATTTTCTTTTTACAGCTGTGAGCTTTCATATAAGGCTAAGTAGTTCTGTCTACATCACTAGCTTGTTAAGATATGTAGAGAAATATGTATATTATTACAGTACAAATAAATAGTATATAAATAATATTCAATGTCTCTTTAGCTACACTAGGCAGAAATCAAATATTAGCACAATTGTATTTGCTATCATGTATGCTTTAAATTACCTTGTGTGCTGCATGTTTTTGTAATTATTAATGCAAATATGAATAAATAATGGTTGATGTCTAGAGGCATCAGTAAGACATGTGCATAGGACTAATATCCTGCCACTGTAGTAAGCTTTGTCCTCATCATTTCACCAGAAGAAGGTCAAACACTGACAGCTCAAGCATTTACACCAACTATTCCTCCAGTGCTGAAGCCAATCTCTGAACTCAGGTTTCCAGCACAGACGAACACCCTCCTCTGCCACCAGTGGATGGCTATTCCATGCATTTGTTTTTAAAAAAAGACTGTTCCAAATGTCTGTCACTTTGTTTTATTGAATGATGCTAAGCTATCCCAATGTCTGCATTGCTTTTCCTTTGGAAAGTCACCATTGTAACCGAATTATCTGAATCTTTGTATCACAGTACTGGTCTTTCCCTGTAGTCTGTACATGTTATGCTCCAGCACTGCTTCTTTATGTTATTATAGCTGAACTAGACACACAACTTTAGTCATCCTCCTTTTGCCAGAGTATATCCTGCCCATGTTGTTGTTGCAATAGAGAATTACATATGGTGCTTCAGCTGGAAGCTAACGGCAGTACAGAGAGTTTTTTTCATTTTGTTTTCTTTCTTTTTTACTGAGTTGAACTCAAAAACATTCTGATTTCCTACTTTGTGCTCTGGCTGTTCATTGTTCCTCAAAGGTTCATAGAAGTCTTTCACTCAATTACAGTTCTCATTTCACTCACTGAAGTCTAAAGAAGTCAGTAGAACCAGAGCACCAGCAATCCCGGAGATGTAAGTCAGGAATGATTGTGATTTATACATGCTGGCTGTAGATCTTCCATATCAGCTGAGGATTATTCTGAGCTCCCCATTTGATACTGGAGGATTAGTACTCAACAGTATGCAGTGACACTGCTGAGTACTAATTCTCCAGTATCACTTTATGTTGCAAGTTGTTAACTCATTCAAGCCTATATTACCTTTTTGTATACTTCCAGTTAACACCAAATTGGTACAACAAAGGAAATTATTTTTTGAGCTATGATACAGAATAGGGTATTGCCTAGGCATAGTAAGACCTTGCTGAGTCTGATTATGGTGGCTGCCCAAAAAGCAATTACTAGAAAATGGAAATCAAACTCTAAACCAACTGTACTAGAAGTAGTAGATCTAGTAACAGAGATAAAACAATTGGAAATGGAATCTTTATAACAGGCTAGGACCAAATTATATAGAAAAAATGTGAATTGTGGGAACAATACATGCATAGGAGGAGTGAGGTTTAAAAGAAGGCAGGATTTGAATGAGCTTTGTAATGACTGATTGATAAGGACTGGATAGCTTGACTGATTGACAAGGACTAGATAGATTATAAGTGATGTATAATGCTTGCAACTAAATTATGCCAATATGAATTGTGATGTATAATGTTTGCAACTAAAATTATGTCAGTATGGTTTGTTTTCATTTATAAAAATATATATGATTGTCTATATCATATGTGTTAATAAAGATGTTTCATGTTTAAAAAAAGTCACTAAGATTGTTCATCTCCAGTATCTTGCAGTAGAGAAATTAATGACTATTTCCACTTATTATTCATATTTTCATATTTATGTTCATGCTTTCATAACTGATACACCTACGTGCTGTTAAAGGGTATAGTGTGAAATGACATGGCGGGAGACAGGAAAATTCACTTTTAATGTCTATTTGTATCACACTATACTGGAGATATTGTTAATTGTTTGTCAGTAATTATGAAAATAAGCAATATTTCTATATGAACTTAATACTCCAAAAATCAAGTGACTTACAAACTATTCCATGCAAGGTGAAACCTTCGCTGTTGTTGAAAAAACCTGTCATTGATATTTGCACTGTTGGCTAAACATCTTGAGTGATATTCAGTGCAATTAATATTGTCAGTTATATAATTAAGCATATGTTTTCATATTTCTATAAATATTTCAATGAACATGCGCTCAAAGAGGAATTTCTTGCTGTCATGTGAAAGCTTATGTCTGATTAACAAAACTGTTGACACAATATATGCCTGGATTGTACAGTTTTCAACACATAACAATTTGTGAACGTTTAACACAAAATATTATTCCGAGTCTATGTGCATTATACTATATTATAATATTTATGTAAATATGAATGCACTGAGTATTTTCACTATAAAGAATGCTTCTTATCAATAACAGTGCTTTTTGTGCAGTTTTACTAGCGTTTGTAATTCACAAAATATTTACATTTTTTTATCTCACACTTTTTAAGGTGAATTTTTAGAAAATGCTCTGGTATACGAGGATATATGTAGGTCATTAGAGGTACTACACTCCACACCACGTAGATGTCAATGAGGTTAAGCCATTCTGGTCTTTAGCTATATATGCAGTACTGAGGTACTACTAACTAATGTGCCCGACCACTGTGCCCAATCATCCAACATCAAATCCTCTATATTTAAATACCACCATGTGCCCAGTCAGACTCCTTTCTTGTTTGATGCTGTTAATATAAAAATCCAAGTCAACAAAATGCATGTTTCATTAACAGCAGAAACTTACATTCAAAAGTGAACCACGGGTATGTACTGCTCTAATTTCCCAGTATTTATTAATTTATTTATCTAGTTAGAGCACTCTGACCATTATGAGTCATGGCACAGCCTGATTCTAGTTACAGAACTCTGACCATCATGAGTCATGGCACAGCCTGATTCTAGTTAGAGCACTCTGACCATCATGAGTCATGGCACAGCCTTTTTCTACTTAGAGCACTCTGACCATCATGAGTCATGGCACAGCCTGTTTCTAGTGAAGACTTTGACCATCATGCATCATGGGACAGGCTGATTCTAGTTAGAGCACTCTGACCATCATGAGTCATGGCACAGCCTGATTCTAGTTAGAGCACTCTGACCATCACGAGTCATGGCATGATTCTAGTTAGAGCACTCTGACCAGCATGGGTTATGGCACAGCCTGATTCTAGTTAGAGCACTCTGACCATCATGACTCATGGCACAGCCTGTTTCTAGTTAGAGCACTCTGACCATCATGAGTCATGCCATGATTCTAGTTAGAGCACTCTGACCAGTATGAGTCATGGCACAGCCTGATTCTAGTCAGAGCACTCTGACCATCATGACTCATGGCACAGCCTGTTTCTAGTTAGAGCACTCTGACCATCATTAATCATGGCTCAGCCTGATTCTAGTCAGAGCACTTTGACCATCATGAGTCATGGCACAGCCTGATTCTAGTTAGAGCACTCTGATCATCATGAGTCATGGCACAGCCTGAGTCTAGTTAGAGCACTCTGATCATCATGAGTCATGGCACAGCCTGAGTCTAGTTAGAACACTCTGACCATCATGAGTCATGGCACAGTCTGATTCTAGTTAGAACACTTTGACCATTATGAGTCATGGCATAGCCTGATTCTAGTTAGAGCACTCTGACCATTATGAGTCATGGTACAGCATGTTTCTAGTTAGAGCACTCTGACCATCATGAGTCATGGTACAGCCTGTTTTTAGTTAAAGCACTCTGACCATCGTGAGTCATGGCACAGCCTGATTCTAGTTAGAGCACTCTGACCATCATGAGTCATGGCACAACCTGATTTTAGTTAGAGCGCTCTGACCATCATGAGTCATGGCACAGCCTGATCAGCAAAATATTTAGCACTTATAGGCAATTGTCAAATATATCAAGCAATATCAGTTCACCATACTTCATTCTTTTCTTTAATTCTTTTGGGAGAATGATTCAGTAGAGCCAGGAGATATTGAGAAAGGAAGGTAACAGGAGGCTACAGATGTTTATCCTGGGTTAGTACAGGAGCAGAGTGTATGTTTAGAGAAATGTTCTTTTAGGGTCTGTTTAAAAGTTAGTGTGTTACTGATGGTGAGAATATGCTGTGCAAGAGAGTTCCATTGCTTGGCTATGGAATGGGAGAATAGGGAGATGCCATAAGAGTTTTGGGCCTTACTAACTTTTAGCAATATTTTGTCAGCAGATCTAAAGGATGTTCGGTTACTATAGAGATGAACTAGATTTGATATTGCTGGGCAGTTGTTGGGTTTGTGCATGACTGTGTGGGCAGTAAGTAAGAGTTACGGAGAGGAGATGAGGGAGCTCTAGCCAGTTTAGTTGAATTAATGCAGTACAGTGGTGGGCTCTATACGGTTGATTTGTAGCGAGTTTGGCAATTTTGTTATAGCAGGATTATTTAGGTCAGATTTGCAGACATTGGTAAATATTTCAGAGCAATATAGAAGGGGAGATAAGAGATGAGTCCAAGCAGTAGAGAGCCTGGCTTGGTCAGTGAGAAATGGTTTTGTTCTGTAGAGTGAACCCAGTTTGGCATGCATGTTTTTTATGGTTAGAGCAAGGTGTTTATCAAACATATGTCTGCTATCAACTGTAAAACCAAGAAGTTTTGTATGTTTTATTGGCTCAATTTTAGTGCCATTAGAGGAAGAAATATAGATAGGAGGTAGATTCTTACATGTTGGGTTTTGATGGAAAACCATAAACTTGTTTTTTTGGGGGGTTAAGTATAAGTTGATGGCGAGTTAGATAATTTTCTATACTGTGGAGGGCTGCTTGAGTTTTATCTTGGAGCACTTGGATAGTGGCGGCAGAGCAGATCAGGGAAGCATTATCAGCATATTGTGCAATTGGGGCTGGGTTAGCAGCAGTATGAAGGTCATTAGTAAAGATAGTGACCATCTTATTGCCTGGGCATCTAACAAAATGTAGGTTAACAGATGGGCATTTGTAAGATTTATCAGTATTTAACTGGACCAGCAGTAATTCAGGTCTTTGTCAGCATATTTCTTAAGCAGTTATTCATCATTGCCAGTTACTGTGACCTTATCTCACAGAGGAATTAAAGGAGACAGCCTAACTGAATTTGTAACCAAAGAAAAACCTAACTGAATGTGTATGTTAAATCCTCAGTTAGAACTGTACACAGATCAACCAAAAGGAGCAGACCTTTCATCTCCACCTTGCACACAGACCAGCTGTACTCATCTGATGCTTAAATGCAACTCAAAGAGCCACATTTTTTTTATTTCTGTCAAACAGAACACAGTTTAGCATAACTTGATTTTAGTTAGAGCACTCTGACCATCATGAGTCATGGCACAGCCTGATTCTAGTTAGAGCACTCTGACCAACATGAATCATGGCACAGCCTGATTCTAGTTAGAGCACTCTGACCAGCATGAGTCATGGCACAGCCGGTTTCTAGTTAGAACACTCTGACCATCATTAATCATGGCACAACCTGATTCTAGTTAGAGCACTCTGACCATCATGAGTCATGGCAAAGCCTGATTTAAGTTAGAGCATTCTTACCACCATGAATCATGGTACAGCCTGATTCTAGTTAGAGCACTCTGACCATCATGAGTCATGGCACAGCCTGATTCTAGTTAGAGCAGTCTGACCATCATGAGTCATGGCACAGCCTGTTTCTAGTGGGCACTTTTACCATCATGAGTCATGGGACAGCCTGATTCTAGTTAGAAAACTCTGACCATCATGAGTCATGGCACAGCCTGATTCTAGTTAGAGCACACTGAACATTATGAGTCATGGCACAGCCCTATTCTAGTTAGAGCACTCTGACCATCGTAAGTAGGGGGACAGCCTGATTCTAGTTGGAGCACTCTAACCATCATTAATCATGGCACACCTTGTTTCTAGTTAGAGCACTCTGAACATCATGAGTCATGGCACAGCCTGATTCTAGTTACAGCACTATGACCATCATGAGTCATGGCACAAAAATGATATAGTACCTTGCTCCTTTCTGTTACAAAACATACCACAAAGTTATAATCTACATATACACCCCTTTTCCAGTCTGTCTGGCCAATGATTCCACACGCCTTTTCCCATGCACAATATTTTCTAAATGTGTTAAGTAAAATTATTTTACAAAAATATAGTTTTATGCCACAGTTGAAGGTTCTTTCCAGTGTGAACATGACTGACACAAGACAATTCCTGTCCCAAGAGGACTTTTACTCATAACATGATGGGCTTAGAGTCTTGGTAACTTTTTTCATAATAATCACCAAAATGTACATGATTTATTCTGTGATTTTAAATCCAGTCTTATAAATAAACAATAGCACATTCCGATGTGCAGATCATCAAAGATAGCATTGCACACACTGTGATGTCACATGAGATAGAGCCATATGCCTTATGCATCCAAGGTTTGACATTATCTTGTGTTAAAGCAAATGTTAGATGGTGGTATTCCATTGATGCACTTGACCCACACTACACAGGTAATTGTCTCATGTTCCGCAATTAGTTGTCATGCCTTGATGTGTATTGTGAGGCACAAAATCTAAAAATATTCAGTCATTCAGTGTATAACAGAATCTGCTACTAGTTGGCACTATTCCATTATCAAGCCTGCACTGGGTCCAGTGTGTAAAAAGTAAAAGAGATAATCATTTTATTTTCAGCCAACCATGACTGTATGTGGTACTCTTAACATCATATTTTCTATACTGACTCCCACCAGATTCTTGCTGCATTCTCCAACAGGAACAGTTATGGTACCAGTACTTTGTATGGCCTATTCAAGTAAGATCATCGGCTAGCCTACAAGGAATGCTTAGTCAGCAATCAAAACTTTTAGCAAAGAGATCTTAATGCAATGACAAGACATTCCTTTTCAGAACATTATTTTGGTAGTTCTATTTCCTTTCTTTTCTTGTGTTTTAACCATGGGATCCATATGAAATAGAAAGGCATGATTTTTCCAAGTGCTTACTGCTGGGTGCTTTATTTCATTTATTTGTAAGTGTTGGTGATACCTATATGTGACCCACAGAATACATACCTTACTCCTTACTTAGCACATTGCCACAAGCATAGCCCATATCCTGCTTCAGAAATTACACTGCTGATGCATTCTAAAAAAAAAAAAAAAAACTCATGCTAACTGGTGGGATCAACCAAGGCCAAAGATCATTTGCTTGAACTTAACAGATTATGGTGGTAGTTGGCCTTGCTATGTTGCTGACTTTTCACTTGAACAATATTGTAGTGTGCTTATACTAGCAGTTTCAGGGTGGTCTGAGGCTAGTGTGTCCTGGAAAAAGAGTAAAACAAGTGATAAATTGCCTGTCAGTGATTGCTCTGTCTTTGAGGGACAACAACCTTATACTGAGAATAATAATGTAAAGGAATTGGAGAATGGAATCCCCTACATGGGGATGGGGCAAAATGTTTTTATTGGTATCAAATGTATTTCCAATATGCTTGTTGCCACATGTGTGTGTGTGTGTGTGTGTGTGTGTGTGTGTGTGTGTGTGTGTGTGTGTGTGTGTGTGTGTGTGTGTGTGTGTGTGTGTATGTGTGTATGGTGGGGGAGTATTTGTGTGTGTTTATGTTCCTACAGCTTGTCTGGAAACATTTTCATACATCTCTTCAATCTGGTTTACTATCAAAATGTTGAAATTCATTTGGTCTAACATTCATATGATCGACCCATATGGTCGACACATGAATATTAAGTAGTTCATTTGGTCAATAGGAAGTGCATACAAATTAAGGTCGACATTATGTTGCAAACAGGGCAAGGATTTTCCCTTGTCTGCATTTTTGTGCAATCTCGGAGTTGTAATATATAAGTAGCAGGGGGTGTGGGGGGTGCAGGGGGGCACAGCCCCCCCCTTACAAAAACACTAGTGTTAGTTTGCAGGTCTTTTTTGACCATTTAAATTTAGACTTTTTTTGGCATTTTGAACATTCGGTGTAATGACTTTCGATGTTATGAACGTCGACCATGTGAATTTCAACATTTTGATAGTAAACCCTTCAATCTATTGTATTAAGACTTCTCTTGGCTGCAGTCACGTAATATTGTGTCTATAGCATGCACCCATGAGATCATGTCCACAAAAGTATGTTTTACTAGCATGGTCACAGTGTGGCTAGACCCTGCTATCACAATGTTACACAGCTCATTTGGAAAGAATGTTGCTTAGGTTAAACAGTCTTGCCTTCTTATGCCATTGCAGTGTTCTCATTGACATGATATGCTGACCATGCAAGCCACATTTCTGCATCATACATTTGTAAGCAGTGGTGATTCAGTTTTACCAACAGTTAGTGCTCCCACATTTGGCAACTTTGAAAATCACATCACTGTATACTTGTAGAGTAAAAGCCACTAGGATATGTTAACAGATGTGCCAGTCCTGTGTTGCATGTCATGTATGACTTTAACTACCAAGACATCCATATACTTAAATGGTTGAAATCTGATGATGACCAGTGAAAGCTTGGCCACATGACATAAATATCTTGTAAGGGCCATAATCATACACGTATGCATTTCTCTGCATACTTGCAGTGTTTTACTTAAGCTGGCTATTCCATTCATTTGGAGAGCTTGTCATGCTGCCTTATAGACATGTATATACCTTCATGCTGTGAACACACTATGGTGCAATGGCTGCTGTACATTGATCATGTATAGTTGTTGGGCATTAACAAAATATTATGCTTATTACTAAGTGTGTTTACCAGTGTTTCCCTTTCTGATCTGTGACAAGGTACATAGTATGCACAGTGGCAGGAAGATTACAATAACAGCCTTGCATACATGATGCAGGAAGAAAATGCTGCTTTTGTGTTACATTTCCATAGGTAGGTAAGGAGCTCCATCTGCATTCAGAGCACCATCCATGTGAAGCACAGTTCCTCCATAATCCAATTTAAGTGTAACCTGGACAACTGGATAGGCAACAGGAAATGAATCCCTGGTTTGGTGCTTATGTCTCTAATGGACACAGGCAGACTATAAAGGGTTCATCTAATAAGCTCCTGTTTACACTTATCAAGGCTATGAGAACTTGTCAGAGATTTGAGATGCATGGCTAGGCTTAAAAAGGCCTTTGTGGTCATTAGCCTAATAAACACCTATGAACTTATGAACCTGGAGGGCTTTAATGGAGAGTCGCTGCTATGCCTATAGAACACTATAACATTGGTGATTAGGATAGCTATTAATGATCCCGAAGAACCTGAGGTTCTTATTGGAAACAACAGTACCAGTTGGTAGTAGGGTTACTACTAGGCTGGTCCAGAATGTCCTTGTACAAAGTACCTGGCCAGCCATCTGCCTTCTATGGGTCAATGCTTTTGTTCACAATGGGACAGGTGGCATCACAGTGTAGACAATTCCCTATTCAGACAAAACATGAACCCTGAATCTTCTGCAAATACTCATGTCTGCACATTCCACCAGGACCCCCTGCAGTGCACAAGAAAGTGTCTGAAAGGGCGATGGTATGTTTAATCATGTTTATGTGTTCTAGCTATTGCACAGTCAATACAGGTGTCCCCCAGGGATGTGTGTTCTCCCCACTTCTGCTCTCCCTCTACACTAATGACTGCATGTCTAAGGACCCATTGTTAAACTTATTAAATACAAAGATGATACAACTATCATTGGGCTCATCAGGAATGGTAATGAGTCCACATACAGATGGGAGGTTGAGCAGCTCTCCCTTTGGTGTAGTTAGAATAATCTGGAACTGAACACTCTTAAAACTGTGGCGATGACAGTGGGCTTTAAGAGTGGTACTGCAATATTATCTCTCTTCTTTATATTTAATACTGCTGTGTCAGTTGTGGAATCCTTCAAGTTTTTGGGCTTTATAATCTCCTGGGACTTGACGTGGGAGACCAATGTAGAGCCCATCATAAAAAGACACAACAGTGAATGTACTTTCTGAGACAGCTGAGGAAGTTCAATCTCCCACAGGAATTGTTGATTCAGTTCTATACAACTGTCATTGAGTTTGTTCTCAGCTCATCCATAACAGTGTGGTTTGGATCTCTGTCTAATCATGACAAAAATAGATTACATCGAATAGTCAGGTCTGCCAAAAATATCACTGGTGCTAGTTTGCCCTCCTTATAGGTCTGGTACTATTCCAGAGTCATGAAAAGGGCAGGGAAAATCATCACTGACCTTTCACATCTAGGCCTCCATCTTTTTGAACTATTACCATTAACCAGGCATTATAGATTAATATGCACCAAAACAAGCAGATATAAGTACAGTTTTTTTCCACAGGCCATCAAGTTCATAAACAGTTAACTCAGTTTTTAGGTTGGGGTATTCTTTTTCCCAAGCCTCCGAGGATTCTGCAGTATTGTTTACATATTGTTAATACTTGTTTCCTTCAGAGTTTATTTCAGTATTTCTTGCATGTATTTGTATGTGCATATTTACTTTTTTGTCTTGTTCTTAATAGTTGCATGTATGTCATTTGTCTTGTTCTTAAAGGACAACTGCACCCACAGACTCGGAAAACATTTATTTCATCATGGTTTGGTGTTTCCTACATTTTAACACCACTCTGGGACTATTTAGGGCTTTTAAGATATTTTTATATGCAATTTCTGACTCTGACCACATGGGGTTTGGCATCTTGAAATAATTCTGACTGTTTAGTCTGTCTCTAAGTATCCCAGAATGCATTGTTTGTCTCCAGAAAATTGCATTAGATCTGCCACGTTTTCTCTAAAGCTCCTGTCATTCTACTGGTTTTACAGGCATTCACTGCTGTGTTATAGTCACCTACTTTTGTTTAACATTTTATCCTTTTTCAATGACTACTTCAAACACAAGCAGTTCCAAAGCTACAGAACAGAATTGAAAAGTGCATTTTGTTGCTCTTTCTTCTTAGAAATGCTAACTTGATTTATTTTGTGAAGGCTGAAATCTAGTTCTTCAATGTATCTCCCCTCCCCCTTCACACCTACCTTCCCCAGCTGTCAAAGAGCTAAGGGTAATTTGACCCATTATCTGCATGTGATTGACAGCTCACAGCAGGTAAAAAGACTAATGTATTGTTTTTTTGTCAGCCTTTCCTTCCTTATAGTGGGAGATTTTTTTTTTGTTGCACTCCTCCTGTCAAATTTAGAACCAAGCTCCATAGCACTGGGAATAATCACTGTTTTGCAAAGCATCAAACTCCCACTTATTTTTCCTTCCTGTTTGGTTAAATAGCTAACAAATAATGCACTATAACACAAAATATTTCACAGACTTGCATGACAGCACCCAGATGCTTTTTTTAAGTGGTAATTTAAGAAAATTATGGTATTGCATACTTCTTGTAATCTGATGTAGTGTTGTCGATTAATTGTGACAGACATCTGCTTCTTATGTAAAAACATGCAATTAATGTCTACGCATGGTCATTGAAAATTTATGTTCTTAGTTTTTGCAGCTGTTACTGTGCTTCTGCCTGTACTTTGTCACATATCGGTAGGGCTCTTCAGAAAAGTGAGATTATAGTTTGACATTTTTGCTAGATTGAGTGGGCTGGGCAAGGCAGCTCTGACATCACAATGTGAAAGGTCCACTGGCTCTTTTATACAGCATGCAAATCAGGCAGGGATTACATCACTTTGGGGGATGAAATGTCCCGGTAGCTTGAGTAAGAGCTCTGGTAGATGTGACATCATCATTTCAGAGCCAGATAGAGGTTTTTCAACTTGATTTTCAAAGTGAATGTAAAACAGTACAGAAAGGTAGGAAGCCTAACAGGGAAAACAGTTGAGTGGATTAGTTTTTAAAGCTGCATGGCTGATTTTTCAAGGCTGTATCAATGAACAGGGACTAAAAGAGACAGCAGGTTGAGCAATCTGCTTTAATATCCTGTTGTTGTCCTTTAATAGTTGTATATATGTCATTTATGTAATTCATAATTGGAAAGTCACTGAAACCGAAGTCATATTCCTTGTATGTGTGCATACTTGGCCAATAGATGTGATTCTGATTAATAGCCTGCATGCCTATGGTGCATCTGCTTCCAGCTACTGCAGCTGCAGAAGCTCTTTCTCCTGTGGATACTTCTTCTCACACTGCAGACACACAAACCACAGGACCTGTTCCTATAGAGCTCACTGGTGACATATGACATGATGCCATGTGAAAATTGAGGTCTAGTTGTGTCTCCAAACATTTTGCACATTCTGATAAACAAATATATTACTATTTAGCTACATAGGCTGATGCATTAGCTTCATTTAGGTAGGCATGTGTAGGCTCCATTTGTATGAATTGTGTGTTGCAGATGTATTGTTGTTATCTGTGATGCTGTTTTGGCTATGGTCGTAAATTTCATGTTCACAAATGAAGAACACCTACAAAATATTCATGTTCTTATGTATACTTGTATAACACCTGACATAAGGGTACAGAATGATTTGTAAACAAATTCAACATATGTCTAGGTACACATGTGAGTAATACAGGTACACATGTGAGTAATACATGTAAAGGTTAACAGTGGGCTCATATACAGAAAGGTAATACCCCAACGTGTACCAAATAGCTATAACCATCATACCTCTTAACTGTCCAGATTTTTGCAGACTGTTCAGATTTTTGGCTCATATGTTTGGTCTGTTGCTCATAAAATGTGTGGTTTTCTGGCAAATCATTGGGATGATCTAAGGATTAAAGTCACTAAATAATGACATACATTAGAGTTTCAGGCTTAAAATAATTCAGAAAATGCACGCTAAAACAAACACTCTTACTCTAGCAGCTTTCTAAGTTTATAAGAGCAATATTTAAAATATGCCTCTATTTTTGGGGTTTTTCACCTCCATTTTGTTGGGCTTTGTTCAGATTTCTTCTACTAAGAGTTTGAGAGGTATGATATGACAATGTTTGCTGTTGAATTATTCCTATTATTTTTCCTTGCATGAAGATGCCAGCCTACAGATCCTGCCAATGTTATAGTTTCTAAGCGTGACATGCTGCAAAGTAATTTGTGCCACTTCCAGAAGAACACATTTGTAATATTCTTTTATATGTGGTTGTGAATGAGCCTATAAAGTACCTTAGGCAATAGTGTAAATCATAGTTAAAGTGGTATGTCTTTTCTTATTATGCAAGTTTCAAATGGATGTACTTATTTACCAATACATAATGAACAGCATTATTATGCTGTGCCTATAACTGTTTATGAATATTTCTGCCCAAGTGGAATATAGAATGTTATGCTTTGTATATATTTATGGTTGCATTTGTAAACCAAGCAAAAGGTTAGATGAAAATTACTACTTATATATTGGTACCAATTCCCGTCTTTCAAGTTCAGAAGAATAAAGAAAATTTCTATAAAGGCTTCACTCCATACTTTAGGCTGCTTTACTGCAGTGAGCTCAGAATCTTTATTTTCATGTTGCAAAACTGTTTTGAGGTTGATAAATTGAAATAAGACATGAAGTGGAAATGTTGATCTGTTTCTGCTTTGCTTCCCCAATTAGTGGTACAAGCAAAAAATACACGTAATATGTCTTCATATTATCCACATTCATGTATACCTCCCTACAATTAACTCAGTGGAATATGGAACACCTGAGCACACTGAGCAGAGACACCATCACAAATGGTAAATAATTCCTAAACATAACACAGACAGGAAACTCAAGACAGCTGGGTGCATTGGACAGACACTCCGAGTGTACTGATGTATTTGGAGAAGTGCCCATAGTAGAAAAGAGATGCTGCTTGGGACTCATCCTAGGTTTACTATCACTCTGGTCAGTGAGGCATCTTCACAGTACCAGTATCTGAAAATGTCATAAAAGTTATTAATCAGTTGTGAAACTCATTTAGATTCAAGGCAGGCTGTCATGTGTTTAGCAAGAATGCCTCGACTAGGCCATGTAATTTCATAGAACTTTCTCCTTATATGTTTCTTTTGTATTTTGTTTGAACTTATTAGAGATTTAAGCAATTTGTAGCTCTGTATAGAAAGTTCCAAAGTGTCACAGTTTATAAACCACACAAATAATTTCCATTGTAATGTATTATAATACTGCAATGATTCTTTGACTGCATTCAAAGTATTCCCCGCACTTTGCCATACAATATTATTGCTACAGTATATAAGGAGTGCTGATTCCTTAGCTCATTTTAGTGGAGTCTACCAAGGGAGACTATACACGATAATGTAGAAAATATGATGGTTTGTGGAATGAATTATAGGCAGCATTCACATTAGCAGCACAAGATAGGAATACTGTTTAACTGGTGGTGCAATAAACAAAATGTATTCATTTAAAACAACATCCTATTCTGGAGTGCTATGGCTGAAGAAAGGTAAGAGGGTTTTTTTTTGTCTGTTTCTAAGGCAGCACTTTTCAGTGCAAGTGTTTGGCATAATGGTTAATCTCTTTGCATCATGGATACAAAGTACATTGTTTCATTCTGATCACTGGCTATTTGGTAGGTTTGCAACAGTCTAAAATTGATAGCCTATTGTTTACTTGTGAGCATTGCACTATTTATATTACAACACTTACAGATAGGTTGAGTCATGCATTTATTTACCCAAGTATATAGTCCATATATTTAATGTCTTGCCTGCATAATCAGTTAAAATGACTCTTACATCATCTTGCATCATTCATTTATAATGTAAGACCTTAATGGCAGTTGTAGAGTAAACAAGCTTATATCCTTGAACACACAGCAGCATTGTATTTCTGTTACACAAAAGTATTGAATAAACATAAGTAATCTCATTTCTTTTAGGAGTATTATATTAGGCATCCATTTTGTAAACAATTTGTCCTACTGAGGGTAACAGGCTGAAAAGGCAGATCATATTTGTTTGCCCTCCATAACATTCTCCAGCTCACTCTCTATGAGTTCCAAGTGTTCCCAGATCAAATGAGTGAGATAATTTCTCTGTGTTTCATCTTAATGCAAAAAATACAGACACAAGTGTTGCTGTAAAAATTCAAGGACTGAATGACATTTAGCTGTGGTCCTAGAACCACAAACAACAGTAGTGCCGTCCAGAGGATATTCCAGAGTACACCTTCATATGTCATCTCCAGGTCCACAAAATACAGGTATAAGAGATTGGCAAACTCCCACAACCCCTCCAATGACCATGCAGGGAGAAATAGTTTATTTACTCTATAACAAAGGGAGATACTGCTAACACAGCTATTTGGAACTTTGTAAATAAGTATATGTCATGTGTGAATATCAACTTGATTTATATAAGATGCTTGTGTTACAACTGTATTAGAACTGTATGTCATGTGTATATCAAACTAGGTTTATACAGACATATGTGTTAAAAAGGTATTTTATGATGTACGTGTGCTTAAAATGTAACCGCAGTGGGCCTACTGGAAGAGAACAGAAATGTACATGCACTGTTGTAACTGTTTAAATGTATATATTTTAGCAGTTGAAACTGGAATACAGGAGGTTAACTTCAGAAAAATAGATGAAATTAAATTACTGTATGGCTATGCAATAAAATATAGTATCTTTCAGTTTTCAGTGCAACAAGAGACACCGAGTCAGTGCTGAGAAGCTTTCTGTATTGTCTTTGGAGTGAACTAATTACTACCTCTGAAAGTATGAAGAATGCAATTGTTTTATGACTTCCAGCATCTGCCAAAGATCTGAGGTCTATGTATTTTCACAGGTAGATGCTAAATACTGCCAAGCTTCCAGCAGTGGGGGTTTCACCTGGGATACAGTCAGATGAGAAGAAATTATGTCATTCTGCAAGCTATCCCAGCAGTAATATTTGAGATGTTAATTTGAGAAATCTGTCAGAGAGACAAGGCATTCTGTATTCTGTCTTGGACCTGACAAGAATCATTCACCACATCTGCCTTGCTATGATGAAGTAAGTGTCTGGGAAACAGTACAATTCTCTTAGATATAGTCAGGAATATAGCAAAGGTTAGTTTAGATATTTTTCTTTATTTATCTGAGACTCTCCTGCAATGTTGTTTTAAATATTTTCTGTGATTTTGAACTCTGATGTCACTGTGAATATATACTGAATATTTTCTTGTTATTTTATTTATTATTAAATCCATTTAAAACTTTCATTGTGGCTCATCTCTCTACAGATATTTAAGTTTGGAGAGTACTTGCACATTCATTTGGTGACAATGTGTGGGCCACTCCTAATAGCCCTGCTCTTGGTCAAACTACCATTTGTATTAATATTAATATTACACAGTAAGACTGGACACCTTTTGTTAAGGGCCTTAAAGTAGCTGATAAGGAGTTGGCTGGTGGCAGTGCTAACTACCTTATAGTCTGGGCAAAAGGAGGCACAGCTAGTAAACCTGTGCCAGCCTTTCCCAGGAGTGTGTGTGAGTGTGTGTAAATCAAACCACAAAGAGTGTGTGTGTGTGTGTGTCATCTACCTGGGCAGGGACATGAAGCACTGGATGGACAGAAAGGGTGCTGGAGGTCTTGGCTTGGCCACTCAGCTGAGATCTCAACTCCATAGCTGTGTCAGTTGGGAGTCTTATTGGGGATCTGGAGAAAGAGGAAGAAACCAACCCTGGACTGACTTTGGTATCTGTGTGCTCTTAAGGGAAATTGCACTTGATGCAGAGAGCTGATTTGGAAATACTGTGTGCACTTGTCATCCTCCCAGTGTACATTCCCCACTTTTGCCAGTGATGAGGATTGATGCTCCTTGATTACTGGTCCAGTGATGGGTTGTCACATATTTATTGGTTGGCAGTGGTAGAATACCCACATATTGGGATTCAGTGGTGTGGATATTGAACTCCTGTAGCCTGTAAACAATGGTCACTAAAGAAGGTGTTTGTATTCTCAAGAAGTCACATGGCAGACATTCAGCATTTCATATCACAAAAGTTGTATTTATTTTTTGTTAGCTTTGTTAGTCAGGAAGAGCAGGCAAGGATGTCAGCATGGAATTATGGCACGGTGACAAAGAGCTATTTGGCTAAGATGTGCCAAGACAAAGGACTAGTGCATGCCAACCTGACTAAAGCAGAAATGATTGCAGCCTTACTCACAGCTACATCACAGATCAGCAACCAGGAGTGCAACCAGACTGGCCTTAGGGATGTAGAACTCTCAGAAAATGGACAGTTCAACTTTGCTTCAGAGGACTTCAAAATCCATTTGGAGTTAAAGAGACTTGAACTGGAGGACAAATGGTTGAAACTAGAATCAGTAGAGAGACTGTAGCATTTGGAGGCTGAAGAAAAGGAGAAACAGATGGCATTAGAATCAGTGGAGAGAATGAGATGTCTGGAGAAAATGAGAGGCGGAGACAACATGAAAAGGAGATGCTGCCTCTTTGCCAGGGTCATGGAGGTAATGGGGAAGGGAGTAACCAAAACCCAGAAGTAATAAAGGTCAGTAAATTTCTTCCACAATTTACAGAGGGTGATAATTTTGATAAGTTTTATTCATATGTTTGAAAGGGTTTGTAAACAGTATAATGTTGACCAAGGGCTCTGGGTACAGTTCCTGACCCCCTTACTCCATGGTAAAGCTGTAACTGCTGTTTCTAAATTGTCTGATACTGATTGCTTAAATTATAATACAGTTAAAATTGTTTATTGGAATGTTTTACGTTAACACCTGAAGCTAAAAAAAGTTTTGTGAACAGAGACTATATTTTTTTATTACGTTGCTTTGTAGAATGGTGCATTGGTCTGATTTCTATCTCAGAAGGCAATGGATTCTTTTAATAATGTTCTGAATAATTGATATATGTGCAATCAGCTGTTTAATCCATTAGCTGACACTCTGGAAAAATCCTTTCCTTCATGTTTGCACTTAATGTCTGTGGCCTTCACTTAATTAGCATGTTCTTAAAGTGAAGACAGGTTTATTTTTAAAGTGTAGCTGAAGAATAATAGTGAACAAAGGTGGCAGACATTTATGATTCACAGAAGGTAGTGTGAGGTTAGAATTATATTCTGATGCTACTGACTTTTTCCTACAGTTTACTTTTACTGGAAAATCAGAAATATTAATGTTTGTCAGTCAGTACAGTTTCATATTTCTTGCCAACATGGAAACTTATCCTCAGCTTCACCAATAGAACCTCATCTGGTGAATAAGGCATCGTAAGAGTTGCAGCGTAGCAGTCTTCAGCAGTTGATGGGCTAGTCAGTTGTGATGTTATATGTTCAGACATATGATAACAACTAGATAAACCTTCAGTGCTATGAACCATTCTGGAAAACAGTTTTTGCAGGGGCAAGCTTCTTGTACCCCCTCTTACAGTGTGTGTGTGTGTGTGTGTGTGTGTGTGTGTGTGTGTGTATATATATATATGTGTATATATATATATATATATATATATATATATATATATATATATATATGTGTGTGTGTGTGCATGTGTGTGTGTATATATATATATATATATATATATATATATATATATATATATATACACACTATGGGTTCACTACTAAATATCGAAATACTACAATTCTGACACTCTGAATACAGACACTCAGAATCTCGAAATTAAAAAAAAAAAACATCAGTAATAATGTTTTTGCAGGGGGCAAGCTTCCCAGTAATAATGTTTTTGCAGGGGGCAAGCTTCCCTGCACCCCCCACACCCCCTGCAACTTAAATATACCAACTCCGAGAAAGCACTACAGTGAAGAGAATTGCAAAGTTCCCGTTCTGCACTGTACCGCAATCTCCATTCACAGTTTTCAAGATTTTACAATCTCGAGATTTTGGGTGTCGGTATTCAGAGTGTCGGGATTGTGGCATTTCAATATTTAGTAGTGAACCCATATACATATGCGTCCCCTTCAAAGCATCTAAAACCCATAACATCTAATTTCATAACATTGAAACCAGAACATGTAAAACCCAAAACATCTAACACTACAAATATAACGACACTAAACTACCAAACTTACTTTTTACTGTTTCTGTGGGGGGGGGGGGGGCTTGATTCAGTGGGGCTAGGAAATTAACTTTTTCTTACTGTAGTGCGATCTTGGAGTTGGTATATTTAATTTAATTTAATTTTATATGTGGAGGGGATGTTATTTTCTTGTGATTTGTAGTGTTACGTTATGAAATTCGATGTTATGGGTTTTAGATGTTTTGGGTTTTAGATGTTCTGGTCTCAATGTTATGAAATTAGATGTTATGGGTTTTAGATGCTTTGAAGTAGACCCATACACACACACACACATATATATATATATATATATATATATATATATATATATATATATATATATATATATACAGTATATGTATATACACACACACAACAGTCACATATCTGCAGACTAAAGAAAAATAAAAAAAAAATCACTGCTGATGTGCACAGAGAATCTTCATCAGCAGTGATATCTCATTAAGATCAGGAAGCTCAGTTTCAGGGATCGAATTTGACTAGTAATAACCTTTGCAACGTTGCACTCAATTAGTAGGAGGGACCTGGTTTGCACAGCATTTCAAGCCTCTGTTAGTATCACCATTTTCAAGGGCATGAACCATATAATGACTCTGAGATGGTAAGCTCATGATAGTTCAGGAATTTGTAAAAAATTTATATCTGGGGTTCTTGGTAATTAGAGATATAGGCCATTTGACACAGGGCACCCCCCCCCCCCCGTGAAAGCCTGTTTCTTATGTAAATATAACAGATGATTACACAGTGCCCTTTATGTCCGAGTACAGTGGGGCTCAGGTGTGCTTTCCCTAGCTATGTGCTGTCTCATGGAATTACCAAGTTTTTTAACTTAACCAGACACATGGGAATACAGCCTTTCGCTGGTTAACATTGTCTTGGCATGTGTGTGCCATTTCTTCATATGATTATCTTTCACATCTGTCGGCTTCCATTTTATTTTATGCTGTCACCATAAATACCTGGCATAAAATATTAATGGAAATATAACTTTATTGTTAAAAAACATAACCAGGCATGAAAAATAACTCATTTTACGTTCCAGAGGTACAGTAGAAAGCTTTTCATTCTGAAAAATTCTTATTTCAGTTATTGAACATGACATAATATGTTAGCAAATTCTACACAACAGAATTTGGTTTCATTTTGTTGCCAATTTTGTTGATTTCAGCACTAAATATTCAGACTACCTTTTAGGAAAACAGTTTATAAATAGTGAAGATGTATATTTTGTTTCACACAGAGTACTAAAGGAAATTTTACATCATAAAATATACCATTTCGGCTGTGTTAAATACCTTGCTCTTATCCACAGATATACATTAACCTAGGCTGATAGCAAGGTTGTTAAATGCAAAGAGGCACAGAGTGTCATGAACAGCAACATTTTCCTTCATCCATTAATGATTTAGCACCCTGGTTTCAAAATCTGCAGTATTGTTTTGTGATAAGTACACTTTATTAAACTATTTTGTAAATATGCTTAAAATTTACAAAAAGGCTAAGGTGTTATTCAAAGCTGAATTTGAAAACTATCACTATCTGTATTCACAAGTTGCGATTCCAAAAGTGTTGTGGAAAAAAATGCTATAGAAAATATGTGAAATGGCACAAGTCCAGAGGGATGTGCAGATGCAATACATGGAGCAAATTGGGTTGGACAATTCTTTAGGGTGTCCAAAAAGCCCTTCACCACTGATAGGATTGTGCCATGTTGGAATACCCTGATTTCTTCTGAGCATGTCTTCCTATGATTGTTTTCATTAAGGATTTCCACTTCTGGTGAGAGATGAAGCTTTAGTTTAAAAAGATGAGTCTGACAAGCCTTATGTAGGGTGGGGAATATCCTTATAGAAGGGATCTGAGTTACATGTGACAGCAGACAATTATAGTGGAAACCAAAAGAAGTTAAAAAAAGTAGTAATCTAAAATTTATGAGTAAATGCTCAAAATAAACTCAACACAAATTTGTTGCTTCTTAATTCTTACTTCTGAGATAACTGAAAAATTCAGCACTTAATTTGCATGGTGATGTAGGGACAAGTCAATAAAGCAAACGGTGGGGTTTGGGAGTTTAGATCAGTTCATAGCTAGGATGAGCAATCAGATGATTAAAATATATCTTAGGTGGCACAGATGTACTGTTTTCTGAATACTTTGGGCTAAATTAAATAAAGAGATCAGGATGTCATATAGGAGTGCTTGATAAAAGTGTGCACTTGGTTATATACCATGCAAGCTGTATACATAACTCCACATGTACTACACATGTACTACACATGTACTAGTCTTTTCATTTTTTACTTTTTGTTAACCAGTTAAAGCCAAATACAAAAGTGTCACTTTTTAGGAGCAACCTAGGAGCTCTATCTGGTGTTTTGATTAAATCACGAGTAATATATGTCCCATCTGCAGGTATTATGAATCAAAACAGTCCAAAAAAGTAGGGTGATGAGATGACACCAGGCTCTCAGCATAAAACTTATGATGATGAAAAGCTTAAGTTGTTTTAAAGTAAAAGGTTGCTCATTTTATGCTGAGAGACTGGTGTCATCTCATCATTCTACTATTTTGGACTGCTTTACTCTGGTTTATTTCTTTGGTGAGACGTTTACACAGCACAGGTTGCTCATTTTTTTTCCTGTTGGTTATGAATCAAATGTTAGTAATATGTATAACTAATCTGCTTATACATTCAACTATATACCTGTTTTCTTCATTGTTTTAAGCAGCAATGCAGTTTGTAGCTTGTCTTGTGTATTTACATCTGAAACAAGAAACATATATGAACTAAAATGAATGCACCTCAAGTGTAATGGGGCAATGCATTTAATGTAGGATGCAGATATTTTAATGATTTATCAGTATTATTGCAATGCCAGCCTTTGTATTAGACCTCTATCATTCACATTCAGAGAATACAGTATAAAGCAAAGGGCCCTTATTCTTCATTTGTCATGCAGCAAAGCAGTGTGGGAAACTAGAGTGCAAGTCTAAAGTCCTTTTGTGCTTCCTATACTTACAAAAAAATTTGACATTTTTAGACAAAATTCCAGTGGTGGTTGTTGAAGTTCTTGACTGTGCTATTTTACGATCATCCTGGTAGTGTTTTCACTCAGTGCTTGTACTTTAGACTGGCAGTAAAGAGTTATTTTCTGTACATGTTGTGGAACAAGCCTACCATATTATCACATTACAAAAAATATCTTCATAGGATGGTGGTGGTACCCCCCCCCCATCCCACTAACTACTGTTGTTACTCTTTAAACCTCACACAAGTCTTTGTAATGCATTTGGTATCACCAATGCATTCTGCAAGCACCAGTAATAGAAACATATATGAGCACAACCTCTGTTATATGAATGGTCTATTTTCAGTCTGCAGAGGGTATGTTAAAATGCAGTCAAAATGGCAACTTGGATTTAAAGATTATCGCTTTATCTCTTTTTATTTGCCATTTCAGTATCTAGAGAAATAAAAGTAGTACACCGGTTCAGATAACACCATAGAGCTATCTGGAAATTCTGTCCTGAATTCCAGCTGTCAGTGTGTGTTTATATCCAAAGCACATGTACTAGGATCCAACTCACAGAAATGATTTATCTTAAAATAACAAATAAAATGCATAAACTTTCAAGTTTACATAGAATGTTTTATGAGATGCAAACAAATCAAATAGATTTTTTGATTTAGTGATTATCTGTATTTGCCAAATGTTTGTATGTACTGTGATTTGTCTGTTAATATCACATAATATGCAGTTAAAGAATAGTGTTTTTTTGTATAATGTTTTAACATAAGAAAAACCGCCACAGATATGAAGAAAAATACTCTTTTAATGAGCGCTTTCGTCAGTAGATACACTTGACTTCATCAGATTACATGATGTAATCTGATGAAGTCAAGTGTATCTACTGACAAAAGCACTCATTAAAAGAGTATTTTTCTTCATATTTGTGGTGGTTTTTCTTATTTTCATTCAAGTTTAGTTCTTTTCTTGGATAATGTTTTAACATCTGATAAAGTATTCTGTGTAAACATGAATGATTATGCATTTTGTTTGCTATTTTAAGTAAAATAAATTGTTTGTCTGGACTGGACTCTTGTGTATCCATTTTGAATTTTACTATTTGTTACTGGTGAGCGTGTGGGGCTGAATAAGGAGAACACTGGCTAAAAGCAGTATCCATTCAGTTTTAGGCAGGAGATCTCAATGTATAATTTGTTTTCTTATCTTTAACACTGGTGGTGCTGTGGTAGCATTGTCACCTCACAGTAAGACGTTGTCCTGTTCAATTCTCAGCTAGAGCGTCTTCTGTGTGTAGACATATGTGAATGGGCGTATCTTCTTTGAAGGTTGTACATCAGGGCTGGCAACTCGGCATGTAAAAATCTACTGCCAATCATTAGCGGACCGGAGTTCCGCTGTGGCGACCCCTAACCGGGAAAAGCTGAAAGACACAACAACAACATCTTTAACACTGATTTAGTTATAGAACCATCCTGTAATCCTGAAATATTAAAAAAATATCCAGCATTAAAGATTATGAAGGTTAGCATGCAAAGTATATGCTATCATGCCATGAGTAGAGCACCCCTCTCCCTCTGGTCATCTTTGTCCCAGGAAAGATGCTGGGGGTCTTGGTGCCTAAATCACTTTTTATGCTATTGTAGTACTCTGTTTTAGACATTGGCATGAGCATGGTTACCTATACAATGAACAGAATCCAAAGTACAAGCAGCGAGATTTGTACTAACTTTTGATATACATGGATTTTGTTATAAGCACCACACCAAACTAAAACTTGCTTTCACGATGTGAAGAATTACTTGAATGTAAACAAGTCAGTGAAATGTATGTTTCAGGAGTTTTGATACAACCAAGGTACATAAATCAAATGTTTCTTTGATCACTATCTATAATAATCAGATGCATGTACATGAAAACTCAACTCATTCAAAAATGTAATTCCAGGGCTAATCCCAAATTTATAAGGTGACCAGAGCCTTCCAGTATCTGAAGGGAAATGAAGAATTCAGGATATGATGAAAAACACAAAAGATTGATTTTCCCAGTGTAACAGCTAGTCCACTGAGAGTGATGAGAGTTATAATGCCAAAGTGACAAGTTGGTATAGAAGATGCACACCTCCTCCCCATCATACAGTGTGTCTTGTACACTGAGTAGTTCTCTGCATGGGGACAATTAGAATTAATTCTTAATGTTTGGCAGCCCTAGTCTAGGAAGGTAGATAGACTTCCAGACCACTGGGACAAGATAGTCCTGGTATTGTAGTTGGATGAAGAAGGGATGCAAAATTAATACATTTCTTGGATACCTAGAAAATAGTCCATCTGGTGAGGTACAATACAAGTCTGAGACCTAAGGCAGGGGAGTGACTGCTGGTAGGTGCAAGGTTCAGGACCTGAGAGAGGGGATAAACATTAAGTACAAGGAGAAAAGACATAAGAGAGGAAGCTGACAGCTGTTACTTGCAAGATTGAAGAGCTATGGGAAGAGGCTGACAGCTGGTAAGTGCAAGGTTTAAGACCTAGAGGAGAAGGGGGGCTGACAGTTGGTAGATACAAAATTCAAGACCTAGGGGAGGGGGCTGACATTTACTAGATTTGAGGTTCAAAACCTAGGGAAGGTGGTCTGACAGTTGGTAGGTGCAATGTTGAAGATCTAAGACAGGGGGCTTACAACTAGTAAGTGTGAGGAGAAAAGACCTAAGGGAGGAGGCTTACAATTGATAAGTGTGAGGTTCAAGACCTAAGGGAGGAGGCTGACAGTTGTTAGGTACAAAGAGAAAAGACCTAAGGGAGGAGGCTTACAATTGATAAGTATGAGGTTCAAGGCCTAAGGGAAAATTGACTGTTTCTAAGTGTGAGGTTCAAGACCTAAGGGAGAGGGCTGACAGTTGGTAGGTGCAAGGAGAAAAGACAAAAGGGAGAGGGTTAGACATTTGATTAGTGAGAGGTTAAGACCTAAGGGATGGGGCTGGCAGTTGTTAAATGTGATTTATAGACTTTTCAGTGACTATCTGAAAATTGCATCAGATGTGATTTCCTTCCCAGTTTTCATCCTTATTAACCAGTTCATTAAAGAACAATACATCCCAAAACTCTGAAAAACCTCTCATATAATCCCACTACACAAAGGTGGGAAATCCACTGACCTCAGCATCTATAGGCTCATAGCTATTCTCTCTCCCTTTGCTAAGATGCTGGAAAAATTTGTTCACACACAACTACTACAATATCTACTACATAATAACCTACTATCCCCTTCCCAACATGGGTTTAGGCCTAAACATAACACCACTACAGGCCTCATTAGCTTCACTATATCAATTAACCAGCTCAGAAAAAAGGGTCACCATGTCTCCTCTATCTTTCTGGATATGTCAAAAGCTTTTGACATAGTTTCCCACCAGACACTTCTCAATGAACTAGCCTCCTTAAATCTAAGTCCACCCTGTTATGATTTCTTAACTATTAATCAGACCATCAACAAACTGTCAAATGGAATAATGAACTATCACCCCTGCTAATTGTCTCAGTCGGTGTATGACAAGAGTCAATACTTGGTCCACTACTATTCTCCATATTCACAAATAAATTATCCACAGCCACACAACATGCAGCAATTATTCAATATGCTGAGGATTCCTCCCTTATTTGCTCTGCACTTTCTATCTCTTCACTCTTTCAAACAAACCAAAAAGCCTTCAATGACATCGAAAGTTACCTATCTGATGGTCAGCTTGTTCTCAACCCAAATGGAACTAAGCTCATGCTGTTTGCTAGTAATAAAACACATAGCCAGTATCCCCCCTTCACCATCCTCTCTTCCAATAATACTATAATAGAACCAGTAGAGCACACTAAGCTCCTAGGAGTGACCATTGACAACAACCTTAGGTTTGACAAGCATTTCCTAACTGACCCCACCAGACAGGTCATATCCAGAACCCACCTACTTTCCACCCACCTTTATGCTTCACCTATACTTACAAATCTCAGAAAAACAGAGTTAAATAAACTGGAGTCCTTCTACAGCAAAATAGCAAGATTTGCCTCAAACCTCACTTACAGATCACACCACTGCAACACATTGTAGCATCTAAAATGGCTAGAACGTCCTAATCTTATGACCTATAACCAACTAACCTTCATACACTACATATTCAACCACCCAAATAGCTGTCCCTCTCTCAAATACCTTGTTTAACCCTACTTTAGCTGTAGAACACTATGATCCACCATCAAAGGCCTGCTAACAGTTATCAAATGTAACAATGGCTTTGGGGATTCCCTCTTCTCTAACCATGTGTCTAAACTTTGGAATACACTACCTCAAACAATAATTAATTGCATCAATACAACTAAATTTAAACATCTGCTTAAGGAACACCTAATCGACAACTGGGTGTGCACCTGCACAAACCCAGGCTGAATATACTATCTCTCCCATATAGCTGTACCAGGTCATACTATCTTATTTGATCTCTCTTCCAGCATTCTGTCCCCTCCCTTTAATTACTAGCAAACATTGACACCAAAAGTCCTGCCTCCCCCCTCTCACTTTCTTACATATCTTGCTCTTTACCACTGTTGAGTCTAAGCACTGATCACTTTACTCCTTACATTTAGTAATACTTTACAAGGAATATGTTTGCTCCCTGTGTGAAATTGTTGCATGTATTAGAATTGGTCAGCTGGTTAGAATTCACAAATTACCTGGACTTCCTCTAGCTCACTACAGCACATAGAATAATATTTAATCCAGCCAAATGTCCCACTCTAACATCCTTCCCCCATACACCCCAAATAGAACTCACACATCTGAACACCAAAACTTGATTACTACCCACAAACCTAAACATCCTGCTGGACAACTTCTCCTCTCCTTCTCCTTGGGTAGGAAATGGAACTCTCTCCCTTCCGCACTAAGGACAATGTCAAACACAAACAACTTCAAAACACAGCTTTACACCTACCTCTCCTCCAAATGGAAATGTAACTGCATTCTCCCTATCTAGAACTCTTTAACAAAAGCCCCTGGGAGGGTATCCTCCTGAGTTCCTAAGCACCTTATAGCTGGCCATAACCTTCTATAGCTAATTCCCACATGATCTATCACACTCTGTAATTATTGTTAATAGCTTTTGACTTTAACTGTGTGAATTTGTTAAAATGCAGCTGCACGATATTTTTCCACTATGGGCAATATTGCTCACACTTTGTATTATTTGATATGTATTTGTAGTTGTACCTTATTTTTATTGGACTGCTATCTTTACTGTAATCTGTTTCCTGGAGCTTTTCTCCCCGGGCCTCCACTGAAAACAGGGTTCTCTGAGCCCAGTGGACTTCCCTGGTAATCAAACTGGAAATAAATAAATAACTAATTAACTAACTAACTAACTAAATAAATAAATAAATGAGTTGCTACTGCTCTATGGGCTAAATAATACCAATGTCTTATATAGGCTAGAAACCTATATGGTGTAACCTTTTCTCTGCCTATGTTAAAATACTGCAGTTACCTGGAATGTTACTGTTTTAAATATGGTTATGTTATTATATATGGTTATTTGTAAATTGCTTTTTGGAGTTTTTCTCCCCGGGCTTCCACTGAAAATGGGTCCTTGGCCCAGATGGACCTTCACAGTAAGTAAATGTAAAATAAAATAAATAAATAAAATGAATGTGTAGTTCAAGACACTAGGGATGGGGCTGACAGTTGTTAGATGTGATGTTCAAGACCTAAGGGAGAAGGGCAGACAGTTGTTAGATGTGATGTTCAAGACCTAAGGGAGAAGGGCAGACAGTTGTTAGATGTGACATTCAAGACCTAAGGGAGAAGGGCAGACAGTTGTTAGATGTGATGTTCAAGACCTAAGGGAGAAGGGCAGACAGTTGTTAGATGTGATGTTCAAGACCTAAGGGAGAAGGGCAGACAGTTGTTAGATGTGACGTTCAAGACCTAAGGGAGAAGGGCAGACAGTTGTTAGATGTGATGTTGAAGACCTAAGGGAGAAGGGCAGACAGTTGTTAGATGTGATGTTCAAGACCTAAGGGAGAAGGGCAGACAGTTGTTAGATGTGATGTTCAAGACCTAAGGGAGAAGGGCAGACAGTTGTTAGATGTGATGTTCAAGACCTAAGGGAGAAGGGCAGACAGTTGTTAGATGTGATGTTCAAGACCTAAGGGAGAAGGGCAGACAGTTGTTAGATGTGATGTTCAAGACCTAAGGGAGAAGGGCAGACAGTTGTTAGATGTGATGTTCAAGACCTAAGGGAGAAGGGCAGACAGTTGTTAGATGTGATGTTCAAGACCTAAGGGAGAAGGGCAGACAGTTGTTAGATGTGATGTTCAAGACCTAAGGGAGAAGGGCAGACAGTTGTTAGATGTGATGTTCAAGACCTAAGGGAGAAGGGCAGACAGTTGTTAGATGTGATGTTCAAGACCTAAGGGAGAAGGGCAGACAGTTGTTAGATGTGATGTTCAAGACCTAAGGGAGAAGGGCAGACAGTTGTTAGATGTGATGTTCAAGACCTAAGGGAGAAGGGCAGACAGTTGTTAGATGTGATGTTCAAGACCTAAGGGAGAAGGGCAGACAGTTGTTAGATGTGATGTTCAAGACCTAAGGAAGAAGGGCAGACAGTTGTTAGATGTGATGTTCAAGACCTAAGGGAGAAGGGCAGACAGTTGTTAGATGTGATGTTCAAGACCTAAGGGAGAAGGGTAGACAGTTGTTAGATGTGATGTTCAAGACCTAAGGAAGAAGGGCAGACAGTTGTTAGATGTGATGTTCAAGACCTAAGGGAGAAGGGCAGACAGTTGTTAGATGTGACGTTCAAGACCTAAGGGAGAAGGGCAGACAGTTGTTAGATGTGATGTTCAAGACCTAAGGGAGAAGGGCAGACAGTTGTTAGATGTGATGTTCAAGACCTAAGGGAGAAGGGCAGACAGTTGTTAGATGTGATGTTCAAGACCTAAGGGAGAAGGGCAGACAGTTGTTAGATGTGATGTTCAAGACCTAAGGAAGAAGGGCAGACAGTTGTTAGATGTGATGTTCAAGACCTAAGGGAGAAGGGCAGACAGTTGTTAGATGTGACGTTCAAGACCTAAGGGAGAAGGGCAGACAGTTGTTAGATGTGACGTTCAAGACCTAAGGGAGAAGGGCAGACAGTTGTTAGATGTGATGTTCAAGACCTAAGGGAGAAGGGCAGACAGTTGTTAGATGTGATGTTCAAGACCTAAGGGAGAAGGGCAGACAGTTGTTAGATGTGATGTTCAAGACCTAAGGGAGAAGGGCAGACAGTTGTTAGATGTGATGTTCAAGACCTAAGGGAGAAGGGCAGACAGTTGTTAGATGTGATGTTCAAGACCTAAGGAAGAAGGGCAGACAGTTGTTAGATGTGATGTTCAAGACCTAAGGGAGAAGGGCAGACAGTTGTTAGATGTGACGTTGAAGACCTAAGGGAGAAGGGCAGACAGTTGTTAGATGTGATGTTCAAGACCTAAGGGAGAAGGGCAGACAGTTGTTAGATGTGATGTTCAAGACCTAAGGGAGAAGGGCAGACAGTTGTTAGATGTGATGTTCAAGACCTAAGGGAGAAGGGCAGACAGTTGTTAGATGTGATGTTCAAGACCTAAGGGAGAAGGGCAGACAGTTGTTAGATGTGATGTTCAAGACCTAAGGGAGAAGGGCAGACAGTTGTTAGATGTGACGTTCAAGACCTAAGGGAGAAGGGCAGACAGTTGTTAGATGTGATGTTCAAGACCTAAGGGAGAAGGGCAGACAGTTGTTAGATGTGATGTTCAAGACCTAAGGGAGAAGGGCAGAGAGTTGTTAGATGTGATGTTCAAGACCTAAGGGAGAAGGGCAGACAGTTGGCAGGTGCAATGTGAAAAGAACTAAGGGAGGAGGTTTACAGTTGGTAGGTGGGAGGAGAAAAGGCTTACGAAAAGATATTTAATGTATCAAAGAAAAAGTTATATGATGCCATCAAAAAATACTAAAAAGCCTAATTCTGAGGAAGAAAAATAAACATAAATGAACACAATACATATATAAACACATGCAAACAGCAAAGCAATATGCAAGCAAGAATGATGTACAAGCAAAATGTTTGGACAAGGGTAAAGCATAAATCTGAAATCAGTAAGAGATGCCCTCAATAATAGCTTACAGTGTGATAAGGCTGAGATTGATACAACAATAATACAGCAGACTGATTAACAAATCTAGATACATAGTAGCAATGCAAACATTAGTAAAGTGATAAATAATTTATTAAAACTAAATGCAAATATAATAACACAGTAGTGATGCTGCTGTATGTACAATGCCCCTAGCCTGCTATGACCACTTGCAGGATAGAATGAGAGCGCATATTGACAAAGGAAGGGAGCAGCCAACCAGATTATATCAGCATCCCAGCAGAGGCAAACAACCCTCAGTGAATAGTGACAATGCTGTCCACATAAGGCCCAATTACCTTTAAGGTAATACATGTGCTGTTATACTCATTCTGATTGCTCTGCATTCACAAAAAGCAGTAGGAGGTATACAAATATTGCATCAGAGATACTGGGAAAAGACATAAAACATTTATAACACTACAGCATGAGTAGCTGGCAGTTATGGGAAAATATAATCAGATGAACAGTATAAAACAAAGCTAAGCATTTTAAATGCATAATTATACAATGATCCCCCCCATTAATATTCCAAAATGTGCACACTGATTGGCCAGTGTGCCCGTTGTAAATCCCACAATATACCAATGGAAAAAGGTCCAGTTGCCCAGACTTTTTCCATTGGTATAAAGTGCTCAAAACATTTTTTTAACAAATAAAAAAAAAAAGAAAAAGAAAAAACGGAGCAACAGAGACTTTTTTTTTTCTTTATTGCTTCTGTTTCAAAGCATTGATGTACTGGGTATGCATGGGATGCAAGTCCCATACACATGCTCAGTACATCAAAACAAGGAAGCAGTGTACCCCAACCAGTGAAAGAGCAGTAATGCACCATTATACAAAGACATTATTTAAGAAAAGTAAGTAAATTTTTCTTAAATAATGTCATTATATAATAGCAATAACCAACTCCGTGGTTGTGGTATACTGAAATTTACCCATGGTTGGCTTTATTTAATCACTCGGGCTTCACCCTCATGATTAAACTACACCAACCGTGGGTAAATCTTCAATATACCATACCACGTCATCGGTTATTGCTTAATTAACCTTTGCCCTACTCAGTAGTCTAAACTAAGACAGTGCAGTTGGCTTGAAGTACAGACTGAGGCATATTACAAATGTTACACTACACTACTGTGATAGGTGCTCAGATATCACTTAACTGGTAAACACTGGGACATTGACAACTGAAATGTATTACCGCAGCAGAAACCTACAACAAAAAAAGTCCATTTACCATACATGTGCTCCAGTACTAACAGGGTAATGTAATCAGACAATTCCTGTGACAGGCCCAAGATGGCAAAAAAAAATGTTTAGTTTGGAATACTCACTGCTAACTAACATGGCTCCTTCTGCAGCACCTGTAGCAGTTTCCCAGCAAAGTCCTCATGAATCATATCACAAGTGAAATTAAAAAACGGACCATTCCTTAATACTGACATACAGCTGGACAGCACAGATCCAGTGAACTGAGTCGTAGAAATCCTTCTCAGCTACCTACTCCACTGCTGAGATTGGGGAGATGCTTTTGTAGGTTAATAATAATAATAATATTAATAGATAATGCAGTAACACACTGGCAGGTGAATTAAATGGAGCAAGCAAGCTGGTGAATGGAGGAGTGTTCACAACACAGAATCAAAATGATTAGTTTCTTTTGACAATGAAAACATTTGAAAACTAACAACATATGGATGTATACAGAGTCTGCATTGTAAGCACACTAGTGTATGTGGTTGTTTACAGATAATCAAATCAGAGTTAAGCTTAATTAATTTGAACGCCATTATAATTACCTGTATTATACAGGCATTTGCTCTTCATAAGTTGCATAAAATGAAAATAAAACCTTTTCAGAAACAAATTTAATAAGACGTGTTGAGACAATCAGATTCAAGTGGGAAACAATTAACTCTAGACATAAAGAGCAGAAGAAGAAAAGGAATGGAAATAAGGAAAAAAAAGCCTGTGAAAACACAAGAAAATGACTGGTATACCTTGTCTATGAGCACATACTGACTTCACTTGTTAAACAAACAAAATGAGTTGACTAGCCATGAAGTACTGTTTTTTTAAATTATATGCCAGCGACTGATTATTTTCTTAAGCAGCAATGTTTGCTAGAAACAACTGTATTTTCAAAGGGGCAATGTCTGTTTAAGTTAATTGCATAATATACAGAGAGAGAGACAGAGAGAGAGAGAGAGAGAGAGAGAGAGATAGAGCGAGAGAGCAAATCAGATCTTGCTCTGCACCCTGAGGTTATGTACTGATACCAAGCTTAACACTCAAGTCAGTCTAGGTTACTCTAGTCCTGCGCTATACAGACAGACATACAGACAGACAGACAGGCATCTATATAAAAACTTTAACAATTAGCTGCAAATGAATAGTTCAGGTAAAATGAAGATGATATGGTCCTTCTTATCACAAACATAGGCCTCGGGTGTGACAGTATGCCATGTCAGATGCTCTTCTGGTCTCCTGTCATTGTTTTTTACTTTTTTGTTATTTCAGTTTACTTAGGGCAAGGTTAATTGGCTATATAGAGAGTGAGAGTGAGTGTGTGTGTGTGTGTGTGTGTGTGTGTGTGTGTGTGTGTATGTGTGTGAGTCTATGAGAAGTGGCTGAAAACAGCCCTACAAAAACAAGTTAATTTATCCACTTAACAAATAAAGAAAACAAGTAGACAACCAACCAGCCAAATAAATAAAACAATTGAATTACTTAAATAAATTAATTAAAAGCATATTCAGACTATCAGGAAAAAATAATGATATTCTTGATAGCACCTTAGAATGTAATTTATACAACAAACTCCGAGAAACAAAAATAACGGTGAGATGTACCACTGCAATTAAAATTTGTATTAGCATCTTTTCTGTTACTAATCCCAAATGTTTGTTGAGAAAACAGACTAATTACTGTTAAACCACGGAAGAGTCATCTGTCAGATTGAAATCTAAAGAGTTTGAACTTTGTAGTACTATGTAATTAACTGCTGCACAGTGTAAGCCTGCATTAATGTTTGCATTTCACACAACAAATTTAATAAAGGTCTAAACTGTGACACAATTACAAAATATCCAATTATCCTACTTTATAAAAGTAGCCAGGTGGTCCGTAAAATAACTGGTGTAATTTAAGGCATTTTGTCATATTTATCATTACTTTACTATAATATGCAGAACTCATAAAACACCAGATGAAAATGCAGGATATATATAATCAATGCAGAACTCATAAAGTTCATTCCTTGTTAACTTGATGAGATTCACTAAATACAAATGGTTATTTTTAAGGATAAATCCACAGAGCATTTGTTTAGATTTCTGAGATGTTCAGTCACAGAATATGCATGCAGAGGCTATTAGACTAGCTGAATTTTTTTTTTAATAATAAAAATAAAAAAAAAAAAAAAAAAAAAAAATATTAGACTAGCTGAATGAAATTTCTTCTCACCTTATAATGTATATCTGTGTGTGTGTGTGTGTGTGTGTGTGTGTGTGTGTGTGTGTGTGTGTGTGTGTGTGTGTGTGTGTAAAAACTACTGGAAAATATTAAGATACAACCAAACACCCTAATACTGGGTGATTTCAACTACCCTGCCATTAACTGGGAAAACTACTCGTGTACCAACACTTTTGCCCAACAGTTCTTGGAATTCATAAATTCGCCCTGGATCAACTAATCCATAGTCTGACCAGGGGCTCAAATATCCTAGACCTGGTCATTACCAACATGGGAAATCAATGCTCCACACCTGTGGTCACCCCCTCGTTGGTCAGGTCTGACCATAAGCTAATCACCCTTAACATCCACATCCCACCCCCAGTAAGGAAACCCCCATAAAAATCTTCTCCAAAGTCAACTTCATGCTACTCAAGTCAGAAGTGACAAACTTCATGACACCCATGAAGATGGGAACTGAAATTTAACTGCTGAATCCTACACTAAGGCACTGTACGAGCACATCCACTCATGCATGAATCGTGCCATCCCAAATAGAACCAAGATGCTCTCCTCCCAAAAAAGGAAGCCAATCTGGTGGTCCCCTGCCATAAACAAACTTTACAACAAAAGGAAGAAACTTTTGCAGAAAAGAGGAAAATCCCAGGATGCAAAAAACTCCCTTACCAGCCTCAGTAAGAAGCTGAGATCCTTCATAAAATCCTCCAAAGCCAGTTACGAAAATAAAATTGGCAAAGATTTCAAAGACAACCACAAGGCATTCTATACCTATGTCAAGAATCTAAATGGCAATGCTCAGATCTGCTCTGAGCTGCAACAGAATGGCATTAAATATACTGATCCCAAGGATATTGCCAATATCCTGGCAGATCGATTCAGTGCCAACTTCACCACCTCTCTCACTCCCTAAAAGGCCCATCTCAATACCGGAAGATTGCCAAATTCTGGTAATAATGGCCACACAGGTAAAAAATGCACTCTCCAAAGATAAGAATACAGCATCCATGGGACCAGATGACATCCCGGGCTGTGTACTACTTGAACTACAAAATGAACTGGCACCTTACCTAAGTGTCTTGTTTAATCATAGCCTCACCTCAGGCTTTGTGCCCACTGAGTGGTCCACAGCTACAGTTATCCTACTCCACAAGGGGGAATCCACCTTGAATCCCAGAAACTACCACCCCATTAGTCTGACGAGCCTGATCTGCAAGGCCATGGAACGTATTATCATGGAACTTATAAACAAAGACACTGGCAACCTTCAAATAATGGACCCCACCCAGTTTGGGATCATTTTAGCTTTGGAGATGCACTATATAGTAGTTCGGTGGCTAAAAAATGGAACTCTGTCCCTACTAGCATTCAAAACACATCATCCAAAGCCTCCTTTAAAGACCTCATCAGGCAACATCTCAAGCAAAGTTGGCAGTGCCATGATTGCTCCCCAGGCTAGTGAAAGTGGATAACATATACATACTAAATCTAGAGCAATTGATAATAGTTTTTCAATCTTACTCACAAACACTGGCTAATCTACAATGTATGTACTGTACCTGTGTACTATGTATGTATTCTACCTACATTCCAAAGTTCAGCCGTACGCCACAAATCTATTACTTACCTTTATTTTTAAAATTAATATTTTTTTTTGATTGTTCTCTCCACTGTAACTGTTTGTGCCGTATACCACTGTAAAAACATGTCTCTTGTAATTTGTGTGTATACTGATTATGTCTAAATAACTAAATGTGTCTGTAATTTTTCTTTGTGGAGCTTTTCTCCCCGGGCCTCTGCTGAAAAAGGGCCTTTTCGGTTCAGTCAGACACCCCCGGTTAACAAATGTAAAATAAAATAAATAAAAATAAATAAATGAAGGGACAATCTTGTGTACTGAACCAGATTGACTTCTTCAAACCAGTTGTGGATGAGGGTAAGGCAGTCCACACAGCCTATCTGGACCTCACCAAGGCCTTTGACACCATCCCCCACTCTGGAATCATAGATAAACTTACTAAGCTGGGCATTAATCCCTACGTCACTTGATGGGTTGCCAACCGGCTTACTGACAGAACCCACACTGTAAAAGTAGCCGACTCCAAATCCAGCTCCAGACAAGTGACAAGTGGAGTACCTCAGGGTTCAGTCCTGGGACCGCTCTTGTTTGGCATCTACCGCTCTGAAGTACAGGCCAACACTAAGGGACTCTGGCTAACAAAGTTTGAAGATGACTGCAAACTGGGAGCCATTACTGAATCCCGAAATGATGTGGATACTCTACAAAAGGGCCTTACAGAAACAGATGCTTGGTGCCAGAGCTATGGACTCAAGCTCAATGCCAAGAAATGTATAGTTATCCCCTTTGGGAAAAAACATGTAGCCGTGAATTACCACATAGGTGGCAGTACACTAAACACCAAAAGTGTGATAAGAGACTTAGGGACACAGGTGGACAGTGGTTTCACCTTTGATAACCACATCGCTACAACAGTCAGGAAATCCTTCTATGTGGCACACCTCATCACTAAGGGCTTTTCATCCAGAAAAAAGGAGGTCATTGTCCCACTATAGTCATCCCTCATTAGACCCATTATAGAATACAACACCCCATTTGGTATGTACCTCTCAAGACATCTGCAGCAACTGGAAAGGCAGCAGAAAAACCTCACTAAAAGAATCACAGGCCTAAAACAGATGCCCTTTGCTGACCACCTTAAAAATCTCCAGTTATACTCTGCCGCGTATTGTCTACTCAGAGGCAATTTTTGCTTAACATACAAGGCCATGTCAAACCCACAGCTGCTGGACATGCTACACTTAAACAAATCCCAATCCCTCAGAGCCACATGCTCCAGGGATCTAAACCTTGTCATCACAATAAAGAAAACATGCTGGAGAGATAGGTTCCTAACCCATAGACTTCCCAGACTCTGGAATAGACTGCCCATACATGTCAAGCAGAGCTCCTCTTTAGCCCTCTTCAAAAGGAACCTTGATGATTGGATGGGAGAAAGGAAATTCACCCCAGGGATCATGTTAGTCACCCTACTAGACAGGGGTCCAGGGAAGTAAATAGTGTGGGAAGAAATAGCCAGGGAATTGTTATGGCTAGGCTTGTATAGGCCCTAGGACCGATAGCCTAGTACCAACCTATGAACCTATGAACCTATGAAGAACATCCAAATGTGTTGTGGCAACAGTTCTCAGTAAAGCTTATTTTTAAAATAAAATGTTATAGAAGACAACAGTTATGCATAACTCTGCAGTACAATGCACCATGCAAAGTCTGTGGATGTCCACAGAGATGAACTTAAATACAATGAATATTAGTTAAAGCTCATTGGTGCCAGTAATCATTAAGTGCTGTTAGCAAAGGTCAGATGCAGACGATATGTATCAGTGCTTTGTCCTCATTCAGAGTCACCATAGGTGCTCAAAGTGCAATGATCACAATTAATAAAGTCTGATGCAAAAGGACCAGTGGATGGCAAACATGGACTATATATAACAAACTGCTTTTTGAAAGTCAAATTAAAATATTGGTGATACATTAAGGCCAATAATAACAGTGTAAAAGAATCTTATAAAAGGATCAGACTTAATGGTGGTTGACATTTGTACCTTGATGTGCATAGCCCTGCCTGATTGAACCAGGGATGCATGCTCGTCTGTCACAGCCTGCAGTGTTGTGTTTGCTTCTACTGCCACAAGACTTCTGCTCAGTGAGCTTTAAACAGTGGGCTGCTGCTGGCATGTTTGACCCTTTCTTTTCCAGTCAACATTCCACAGGCCAGGAGCCCAGTTATGTTGCAGTCATTAAGATAAGCTGGTACTGGTAGAATTTGTTACTTGCCTTTTGGACTCATTCAGTCCTTGCCTCCTCTATAGAAATTAACTCTGACTGTTATACCTCCTTGGATGACAGGCTAACAAAGCCCATGGAACTTCTCTGATAGCTACATATGAACATATTTGGCTTACCAAATCTGGCTACCTATATATGTATTTATATTTGTTTACTATCAGGGTATTGCACTGATCAGTATTGACCAATTTCAAACTCAGCCAGGGTGAAACAGAAAACATTTCACAAACAAAAAGTAAAGAAATGTAAGCAATAATAGAGTGGTTCAGACTAAAATAAAACACACACATATATATATATATATATATATATATATATATATATATATATATATATATATATATATGTATGTAATACGCAGAGTGTGATGTATAATATGAACATTATTTTCTAAAGGAGGTCAATCTTCAGTGAACCTTGGAGAGAGGATAAGAGACTTGGAAAGGAGATAGGCGAGGTGATGTACCCTGTGCTGAAGCAGGAACATTTGACTTGGATGAAGAAGTGGTTTTTGAGTTGCATTCTGAATTTGGCATAAGTGTTGATTTCCTTAATGTCAGTTGGGAGAGCTTGGCAAAGAGTAGGTGCCTGAGACAAGAATGCAAGCACACTGTTCTGGAGTTTGGCTCTAGGGGGTAATGAGAGTTGGTGAGGCTTGTGAGGAGTGCCTAAAGCAACTGAAATGCCATTTCATCTATAGACATCGTCTGTTAGCCTGCCTCTTACCTTTTCTTATAAGGACAAATAATAAGGGGTGATTCAGTGATTCAAGTTCAAATCCCCTTTACTCTTTTTCTTTAGTATAACTTGTAGTGTATCTCACAGAGTCCCTTACACACTGTACATGATGGAATTCCTATGTTTGCCTGAAATTATATTATTATGTGACGTTCATCAAGCTTTTTCTTTCCTATTGACTATTACATTAGCACATTTGCCACTGATCTCAAGTATTGCTAAAAATGTCCATTATGTTAAGCCCACCTACCCATTTAACAAATAAATCTAGATGATGTGCTAGGCTGCAATATTAAATGCCTTACAGATCATGATAGAGAATATATACCACTTTCATTTATTTAAAAAGTAATGTGTCATTGCTGCTAATATTATGTGATTATTCAGTACATACACACACACACGCACACACACACACACACACACACACACACACACACACACACACACACACACACACACACACACACACACACACACACACACACAGATATATATATATATATATATATATATTCTACTCTGCATTTCTAGACAGTGCAGTATTTAAGTCAGTATTTCTTTATTTTTATTTGTTTGACATTTGCTGACCAGGGGTGCCTGACTGAGCAAAAGCCCTTTTTCAGTGGAGACCCGGGATTGTGTTTCTTCCATTTAGTCATTAATCCCATCCCTGCAGGGTCACAATACATTCCTGAAAAGCTTGGGACTAAGCACTCAGACATAAATGGATCTCTGATTGACTAATAAGGCAAAAGTCTCATTTGTGACTTCAACTGTAAATCTGTAAATTTTAATGTGTCTGACTGAGCAGTGCAGCTTATGATTCTTTTGTCACTACTGTGGAACTGTGACTGGTATTATTACACAGCATGGTGTACTGTACAAAATGCCATTAAGAGTGGCAACATACAGGCAGGGGTGATTCAATTGCACAAACAGTGTGGTTATGTGAGGGGGGAATAGTATAGTATTCAGGGTATACAAATTATTGCATAATGATATGGAAGTGAGTCTCTAGATACAAACGAGACATAGCAAATGTATAAATGATGTCATCAAAGATGGCAGAGTGATTCAGAAAGATACAAAGCAGGTACACATTGTCTATGTGATCACCTGTTTGGAATACCAGGAATTGCTGGTGTACAGGATTCTATAATATATATATATATATATATATATATATATATATACACATATGAATATGATAGCACCCAGCATTAGTTGATTGGCATCTGTTAGTGGCTGCTGTCAAAGCCAGTACTCAAGATGTGGCATGCAGTGGCCCTCTCTGTCAATGCAGATGGTGCTCTCACCAATTAATGTACCACCTTTTGGCATGCCAGAAAACTGTGGATGCTTCTGTGTGAGTAGTGGCACCACAGTGAAGCTTGTTGAATTATGTCATCAACATGTTGAATTATGGGACTACATGAACTGCCTATCCTAGTGGACACTATTTTATGTGCAGTTTTAATCTTCCTAGTTATAGGGACCTTCCAGAAGCCTATAGGATCCATACTTTGAATTGTTCATGTGCCAGCCGTGTGAATCCTACATCTGCAGCATGTGGAACATCTCATATAATTCCAAAGACTGTAGAGGAAGAAAGCCACAACTATATGAGTGGTGTATGATTTGGCTCTTTTCCTTGAGGTCCTGGCTGCCATTGAATGAGCTCACATTGCTAATAATGCCCCATCTGGTATACTTGATGTCAGATACAGCAGATGTAAGGGCTTCCTCTCCCTCAACTGCAAAGTGTTGTGCAATGTATATAGCATTATCTATAATATGTCTGCAAACCATCTAAGCAGTTTCCATAGTTCTCATAGCTGACACAAATTTGGCCTAATCAGTTTGCATAATGGTTAAGATCTTCACCTCCCATGCACAAGGTACATGATTCGATCCTGACCTCCAACCAATGCCTGTATGGAGTTTGCATGTTCTCCAGGTGTCTCTGTGGAGTTCCTCCCACCTCCCAAAAACATGTTGAGTGTTTCCATCACAAATTCACACAAGAACGGAGTTGTGGGTAGCAGCAGCACAAACTCTAGATGGTGCCCTGTAGGGGAAAGAGTTATACAGACCAACCAATTTGGGCATCTACTGTGGTGCACAATATCCTCAAGAAAGGAGAGCATAGATCACAGACTGTGTGATAGCCATTTGATGATGTAAAAATTGGCTCTAGGTGATTTGGTTGTATTGACTATTGTCACCAAATGGGCATGGGTATTTCCCAGTAATAAATGTGATGATGACCCAGCCTACTCAACCTACAATAGGGACCCATGCTCATGGTGGGAGGGGGGTATGTGCCCCTTTTGGCCAGTGTGTACCTACCATAAAGCCCAGCAGCCATGGGCCAATAAGCTACTGTCCGGATGGTTTCCAATTACCCAGCTTGGGTTACCTGGGATACCTGGACATAAAACGAATCAACCTGCTAAACTTGAAATAAGAATTGCAACACTCAATGTAGGTTCATTGACAGGTTGGAACGTGGAAGTGGATGACATGATAGTATGGAGGAGGCTGGACATCTTAATTATCCAGAAGACAGTGCTGCACAGCCACTCTAAGTTTTTAAGAAGTCAGGGATGCATTACTGGTATGGTCAGCAGAGAAAAACAAATCTTTTATTCTGCTGCTGTCATCATTTGCTAGTTAGTACTGGCAAATTTTACTGCCTAGAGCTGGACCTGACCATAACAACTTAAGCAGGTGGTGTTTAACAATTGTTAATATTGGGTCTCGTAACTCCCTATGCTTAAATGACTTGACTTTTTCTGAATATTGGAGTGTAATCACTATGCTCCATACAATGTTTTACTGTGAATCAGCTTTTTAAATCTTGGTAATCACAATACATCTGTATTTACTGTTTTAGCATTAGTAATATTCCACATCTCATGAAGAATCAAAAACAAACTCCTGGAGACAGAAGTATACAGTAAATGATGACGGTCCCTGAATGTTGGTTTATTTATTTATTGTATATGCATATTATTTAGAAGGTAAGTAAAATAGCACATGGGCTCCTTTTTTCAGTCACAAACTAATTACAGCAAAACTAAAACAATTAATTTTACATTGTAGAGAAAAGATAGTATGACAAAAAACAAAAAACAAAAAAAATATGATTTATGATAAATGCATAGAGTATTAATACACAAAACTTGACACAAGTGTATACAGAGGAAGTACAGAACTGTTGAACGATATGCTCTAGATAGCAGTTATGTAAGGTATTACAGATAGTAAAGTAAGTTTGAAGGGACTGGTAGGTTTAAAAAAAAACAAGTAATCTGCATGGTATCCCCGAAGTCTCAAACAACCCACTAAATAAGTAAATTGGGTCCAAAAATAAAATGGTGTAAGAAACTTCTTTGTGTGGAAGATTTTCAATCCATATATATCTAGTTAATCACTGTATATTAATCAGATCAGACAATGGTAGTAGAAGTAGCAAACTTAAACTCATCTTAAGTCAAAAAAATAATAAAAAATATATAATTTAAAATATTGTACAGAATTACTAAGTATTCAAAAGTAATCCAAGCAGGGTAGGCAGTCTGTTTCCAGTCGAAAATCCTTTATTAAGTAAACAGACAAGCTATCCAAATAAAACAAAAACAGAGTAATAGGTTCCTTACAAGCTTTCTAATATATATATATATATATATATATATATATATATACATATATACTTTTTATCAGGCAAGGGAGTGGTTTATTGTGCTCCAAAACAAAGTGTTATTGGTATATGTGATGCATTTTTTTGTGGGCAAGACTAAATAAACCTAAGCATAGGATTTCATGTTTTCTGTCAGAAATCTGCTCTGGATGTAAAAATAATGCACTAGCCAAACACCTTTCTCTTCATAAAAGACATGCAGGTTTTAAGTTTCAAATCCTGGATTGCATAGACATGGGTGATCTTGAAGGAGACATCCCAAATATTCTGGAGAAACATGAACTCATGTGGCAATTAAAGCTGAACTCTTTTGGGAAGCCTGGACTAAACTACTACTGTTTAATTAAAAGTGTACCGGAACTTAGAAAATTGCCACATTGTTTTACATGACTAATTGTATTTTATTTTATTCTACCAGTTGGTTTTAAATACCATGTTAAATACCATGTTAAATCAGTTTTAATTTCTGTATATTTTGTTTCCATCATCGTAAGTTTTTTCTTTTCTTTTTCTTGTTCTCTTTTTTCCACTTTATTCAAAATGATGTGTAATAACAATACTTACTAATTATACAATAATATTTTTGTAGATAGTTTTTAGGGTTCTTGTACACAGACCTGAAGAAGTCTAGAAGGATGAAAGAAATCTTTGTTAACAACCGGTTATGAAAATAGAATATGATTTTTACACTGGATTTTTTTACATGCAAAGTCTATATATGTATATATATATATATATATATATATATATATATATATATTTTTTTTTTTTTGATTGCCAAATAGTCTAAGGTTTTAATATATCTCTAGCCATGCAGTGTATTGTCTTGGATAAAAATCACAGACTTTATAATCTACTTAATAATTTGGTTAAATAAGAGGTACCACATCATTATTAATTTTATTTAAAGTACATAAGAGTTATTTTATTATGACAGCTACTAAGTATGGCAGGACCAGCTCGAATGTCACACTGATGGGGGAAGGGATGTGAATTTAACATGTATACCAATAATACTTTGTTTTACAGCACAATAAACCACTCCCTTGCCTGATAAAAAGTATATATATATATATATATATATATATATATATATATATATATATATATATATATATAGTTAGAAAGCTTTTAAGGAAACTATTACTCTGTTATTTTTGTTTTATTTGGATTGCTTGTCTGTGTACTTAATAAACGATTTTCGACTGGAAACAGACTGCCTACCCTGCTTGGATTACTTTCGAATACTTAGTAATTCTGTACAATATTTTAAACTACATATTTTTTATTATTTTTTTTACTTAAGACAAGTTTAAGTTCGCTACTTCTACTACCATTGTCTGACCTGATTATTATACAGTGATTGGTAGGTTTCAAAATCCACAGCCAGTAATTAACTCACAAATGGCAAAGTAAGATTTAAGTTAAACAGGCAATGGATCCAAAGCATGCATATTCTTCTTTGTTCTGAAGGAAGATTTTTAGTTCTTTGGAGAAAGAGGAACATTTTTTACCTGACAAAGGGTATTTGGAAAAGAGTTCTAAATGGTTTGATGTAAGTGAGAGAAAACTCTGGAAGTACAGAGAAGTGAGAAACGTGCGGCATTAAGAGTAAATGCAATGATAGTGGACGATGTAGGAGATACCAGACACTGGTAGCCAGCAATAAGCTGATTCAGGGCTTCACAGTTTTCCACAAAAAATAATTTGTATAACAGTATGGCAATAAAAAAGTAAATCTGCAGTGAATTAATAACAAACCTGTTTCTTGATTGTAAGACCATAATGATGCATCCTGCTGGCTCCAGCAGTATAGTAACAGATGGAGAACTGAAGTGTTTGGAGTTTTTGGAAGAGGTATAGCCAATGAGAAGTAATGACTTTTCAAAGGTGGGCAGCAGTTTGTAATCCCCCTGTGATTAGTTAAGATGTTGTTAATGATACAACATGCAGACATCATGGATATAACTATTTCCAATATTCTGTGTGTGAGCTGAAAAGGTAAGAAATGTCTCATGTCAGATCCCAAAATATTTTATGTCATCATTTGCAGTGAGACACCATCATTGCCATTGAGGTGTCATTTGTCACTGCACATGCTAACATGCTTATGAGATCCAAAGGCCACATTAATTTTTTCCCTGAAGTTAGTTTCTTATTCTTTGAGCTAAAAAAACATGACATGTTTGGACTAATGTAAAAATGCAAGAGTTGAAGATGGTGTCTGGAGATCTGTCGGATTCACAGTTAACAATATCATATGCATTACTGTGGATAATACTAACATTTGGGACATAAAAGGTGTTAATACAGAGAGTAAACAGTAATGGTCTTAATATAGAGCCTTGGTAGACAACTGAACAGGATAGAAGAGGTTTAAGTGTTACAATTCTGAAAAATATAAAGTAAAGATAATACGTGAACCAGTTTAATGAGGAGTTATGATTGTACGAGAGTGTTTTACTAAGTTGAGTGGCATACAAGATCAAATGCCTTTGACTAATCAATAAAAATGCCTCTTTAATATTTCTTAGGCCTATAGAACAGAGCAGTATTATATCTTATGTAAGCATTCTAGATTCTGTTTTGAAGAACTATATACTGTAAAGTGCAGATATAACTTCAGAGATTTTTAATGTATCTCAAGCTGATTATATTTAACTTTGCCTGCTGGTTAATCAGTATTGTGCGTATGACAGATTTACAAAAAAACATTTCAGACTGCACTTGTAAATCACAGTGGTGGGATTCCTACAAGACCATAGTGGGTGCAACTAATCTATTACTGATAGATGATAATCCAGCTATGCCAGCATTTAAGTAGTCACATAATTAAATGTGCTGATTTAAGAATCTGTACCAGTTTCTCTCATTATAACTTGAATACACTGCTGTTACCCACCTGGTTAGTGGTTAACATTACAGGACTGTATGCAAGATAATACATTCACAAGGGGTGAAGAATACCTTTGGTTAATGTACAGAACCAAATGCAAGAATAAGTTGGTATGGTAAGTGAAATGGAAGTCTCGAGCCCTGGAAGTGCTTGACATAATGCCAAATCCACTGAATGCATTACTTGGGAAAAATATTCCAAGTCATTTGATTGTAATTAAAAACGTGAATCTTATTTTATTAGAAGCAATTTAGAAAGGCTATTTATTACATTATATTAACTTTTTTTTAGACTTTATTCATGTAGCAAATCTTATTAAAAAAAGTTTTTTTTGAATTATATAGAATTTCCCTGCTAGCATATCCACATTCTGAAAACAGATAAGACATATTCTAATTTTGTGGCACAGTGAGGGTTATGACTCTGACAGAGGTAAAGGTGGATGTATTCATACTCAGTATATAGATGAGGGATTTAAATTATGGCAAACATTGTTTATGACAGATACTAGAAAGTGATAGCGGTAACAGAAGATGTCACTTAATGTGTGCAACTTTGCATACAACTAAATACCAGATTTTAAGGTGTGCAAATGTTTTTTAAGTGTGGCAACCAAATTCATAGTACCAGCTGGAGATGAGATGTACATTCATGATGACCTGCTTACCCTAAAAGTGTTAAAGATTAGGAGATATGCAATGTGTTGATATGCAATGTGTTGTATTACATAAATATTTCTAAAAAGGATATGCAGCTTGATAGGAATATGACCCAGAGGCATGATCACAGTTGAAAAGTGCTGCACTACTACTGAAGAAGTTCAAGCGGTAATAACAAGTCAGTAAGGAAACAATAGTTTCAAGAAAGACTACCAGCTAATAGTAGGACAAGGCCATAAGATACATGCATACTATGAATCAAACACTCAGCATCTGGCATTAACTGCACTTAGCAATGGTGGACAAACTTCTAACATGTGCTTAAACAAATAAGTTTAAGCAGTGCTAGCTCAGAATGTTTTTTCTATGAAAACAAAGGCAATAAGTAAGTTTGACAGGCACTCCTAGTGATTAACAACAGACTGCATCAATGTCCAGGTTAAAACTGTTCTTAATCAGGCTGAAGTTAGAAACCTTAAAGCGCAAAGGACAAATGCAACTCCGTTGTTCAGTTTGTGACAATTGGATCACTTTATCCTTTGACTTATCTGAGTGTTTATATTCCTTATAGTAGCTGCACTATTACAATATGCAGTCAGTGTTTATATTTAAATTGTAGGCATTTATTTTACAGTGTATAGGGTGTTAAAGGGCTACAACTATGGTGGTGTATTTTATTCAGTTTGCTCAACTCTGTGTTTGGGACATATTAGGGAAGACATCTCTGAATGTAAGACCAAAAGAGCACAGAACGTAAGACAGTGCAGGAGGGCCATCATCAAAGGCCGAATCCCACTTCTGCTGAAAACTAAAAAGTACAAGGCTGTAGTCAGCCTTAAGTGCAGAGGATGAAGGCTATGAGTATTTAATAAAGTTCTTCCTGTAGTCAAGGGTTTGATTCCTGCAGCCTTTAGTTGCCTACTATGTGACTATGAGCAATTCACTTAAAAAGACACTGCTCTTGGGTAAGTCTGAAAAAAGGTCCATGTGGATCTGTTTTCCCCTGCAGCTAACGTATACGCATACATAAAGTTATAGTCATACCTCAGTTCCCAGGAAGGAGCAAAATGTACTTGGAACTTCAGTTACAGCTGATTTGTCAGATACAAATGTGGCTATCACAGCCATTCTACTGTTTTAATATAAAGAAGTCTGCAGTGAAGTGAAAGGATATCTATAATCAGAAAGCAGTCTTCTACCTACATCAGGATGATGGGTAAATGGCAACAGGATGCTACAGCAGCTGTAGGACAGAATCATCCAGCTGTAATGGTTTGGTCAGCTAGAACCTCTTTAATAGTTAGGAATTCAGACATGTAGTGGAAGCTGATATAACAGGCAATGAGCACATGCAGGGAGGATATCAGCAACAACAAGGAGCAGGGGAGAATAAAACTGATGGAGGATTCTCAGGAGAGAGAGAGTCTGATGGGGATATTATAAGGCATGCCGGAGTGACTTTAGGGGAATATTACCTGTATGAAGGCATAAGTCAGCAGAGACAGGAATGGAAGGAGTAATAGAGGTCATGAAGGGTGAAGGATCATTTAAAGAGCTGCCACTAGAAACTGACAGCTTTCTGGTTTTGCTAAGAAATAAAAGATAAGAGGAGTGTGTGTGTGTGTGTGAGTGTGTGTGTGTGTGTGTGTGTGTGTGTGTGTGTGTGTGTGTGTGTGTGTGTGTGTGTGTGTGTGTGTGTGTGTGTGTGTGGGTGTGTGTGGGTGTGTGTGTGTGTGTGTGTGTGTGTGTGTGTGTGTGTGTGTGTGGTGATACAGTGTTCTGATATAATCTGTTTTACTTGGGGCATAAGACAGCAGTAAAGTAGACAATGTAGTAAGTATGGGCAAGAAGAGAAAATATAAACCACAGTAAAATGACAGGTAATAGAAGACACCTGTAGTGGTGCTCTGTTTTACAGGTTGTCTGGATAGACAGTGCAGATGATAATAATTTTAGAGAAGAGTGAGTTGTGGTTACAAAGGATGGGTCAGCCAAAATGGTACTACAGAAAGTACATGTTATGTGCTGATCAAGGTACAGAAGAAGAATATGGACATACAAGGAGGCCACAAGAGATGCTCAGAATCTTAGAATGTAATAAAAGAAGTCTGTTGGGGGAAGAATCCATAGCTATGTGTATTGCTAGGTTCTGGACAAAAGACCCTAATACCGAAAGGACTGTAAACAGCATACCTGTGATATGACTATAGAGACAATAAGCTCAAGAATTATGGGAGTGCCAGTGCCAGTATGTAAACCAGCACTGTATTATGGGATCTTCATCAACAATCAGAGAAAATGTCGCTTAAAAGAGACCACACTATAAAAGGGAATGTAACAAATCCTTAAGGGTAGATTGGGATACAGATTCCACTTAGTCCATAACCATTAAAATAGTTTATGAGCACACTAGATCATCAGTTCTCGTAGTTTTTGCAGGAAGGTTCGAAGAACTGTGTCTCTCTACCACAAAGCATGAACTGATAGATGAGATATAAAGGAATTCATGGTTGTAGATGTAATTAATTTAGAGAGGCAGACAAGTTGGTAAGGAGGGTGTTTTGATTGTAGTTGATTTTCATTATAGTGCAATTTCTTTGAATCCTTTGAAGTAGGAATGAGGAGCTACATGTGCTGTGAATATTGTGGATATATTAGTTGCCACCTTTCATTCCTAGTGGGAAAAACAATAATCATGAAAAAATATTAAAGAGAACACCACCAAACTAATCTCCTAGCCGATATTCAAGAAATGCTATGTACAGGAAAGGAAACAATGCTAGCTTTTAAGAAGTGTATAATTACCAAGCAGAACTAGATAAAGAAGGCATGCTATTCACCCAGTGGGTACTCTGATTAATCGTGCCCAGGCATTTGTATTGATAAAGTCCAGGAATCTATGTGCTTCTGCACTAGCGATGGTATAAGCTTACCACTCTATAGTTTGATAATTTAGATCACCTAGGGCAATGGTACTGGGTGTAATTCACAGCGATTCTATAGTTGGATAGTTTAGATCACCTGTGAGAATGGTACTGGGTGTAATACAGAGTGATTCTACAGGTGGATAGTTTAGGTCACCTGTGAGAATGGTACTGGGTGTAATTCACAGCGATTTTATAGTTGGATAGTTTAGATCACCTGTGAGAATGGTACTGGGTGTAATTCACAGCGATTTTATAGTTGGATAGTTTAGATCACCTGTGAGAATGGTACTGGGTGTAATTCACAGCGATTTTATAGTTGGATAGTTTAGATCACCTGTGAGAATGGTACTGGGTGTAATTCACAGCGATTCTACAGGTGGATAGTTTAGGTCACCTGTGAGAATGGTACTGGGTGTAATTCACAGCGATTCTACAGGTGGATAGTTTAGATCACCTAGGACAATGGTACTGGGTGTAATACAGAGTGATTCTATAGTTGGATAGTTTAGATCACCTGTGAGAATGGTACTGGGTGTAATACAGAGCTATTCTACAGGTGGATAGTTTAGATCACCTGTGAGAATGGTACTGGGTGTAATACAGAGCGATTCTACAGGTGGATAGTTTAGATCACCTGTGAGAATGGTACTGGGTGTAATACAGAGCGATTCTACAGGTGGATAGTTTAGATCACCTGTGAGAATGGTACTGGGTGTAATACAGAGCGATTCTACAGGTGGATAGTTTAGATCACCTGTGAGAATGGTACTGGGTGTAATACAGAGCGATTCTACAGGTGGATAGTTTAGATCACCTGTGAGAATGGTACTGGGTGTAATACAGAGCAATTCTACAGGTGGATAGTTTAGATCACCTGTGAGAATGGTACTGGGTGTAATACAGAGTGATTCTACAGGTGGATAGTTTAGATCACCTGTGAGAATGGTACTGGGTGTAATACAGAGCGATTCTACAGGTGGATAGTTTAGATCACCTGTGAGAATGGTACTGGGTGTAATACAGAGCTATTCTACAGGTGGATAGTTTAGATCACCTGTGAGAATGGTACTGTGTGTAATACAGAGCGATTCTACAGGTGGATAGTTTAGATCACCTGTGAGAATGGTACTGGGTGTAATACAGAGCGATTCTACAGGTGGATAGTTTAGATCACCTGTGAGAATGGTACTGGGTATAATAAAGAGCTATTCTACAGGTGGATAGTTTAGATCACCTGTGAGAATGGTACTGGGTGTAATACAGAGCGATTCTACAGGTGGATAGTTTAGATCACCTGTGAGAATGGTACTGGGTGTAATACAGAGCTATTCTACAGGTGGATAGTTTAGATCACCTGTGAGAATGGTACTGGGTGTAATACAGAGCAATTCTACAGGTGGATAGTTTAGATCACCTGTGAGAATGGTACTGGGTGTAATACAGAGCTATTCTACAGGTGGATAGTTTAGATCACCTGTGAGAATGGTACTGGGTGTAATACAGAGCTATTCTACAGGTGGATAGTTTAGATCACCTGTGAGAATGGTACTGGGTGTAATACAGAGCAATTCTACAGGTGGATAGTTTAGATCACCTGTGAGAATGGTACTGGGTGTAATACAGAGCGATTCTACAGGTGGATAGTTTAGATCACCTGTGAGAATGGTACTGGGTGTAATACAGAGCTATTCTACAGGTGGATAGTTTAGATCACCTGTGAGAATGGTACTGGGTGTAATACAGAGCGATTCTACAGGTGGATAGTTTAGATCACCTGTGAGAATGGTACTGGGTGTAATACAGAGCTATTCTACAGGTGGATAGTTTAGATCACCTGTGAGAATGGTACTGGGTGTAATACAGAGCGATTCTACAGGTGGATAGTTTAGATCACCTGTGAGAATGGTACTGGGTTTAATACAGAACAATTCTATATTTGGATAGTTTAAGTCACCTAGGAGAATGGTCCTTGGTTTAATAGAGAACGATTCTATAGTTGGATAGTTTAGATCACCTAGGACAATGCTACTGGGTTTAATACTGAGGGATTCTAGCTCCTGTAAATAGGTGTCATGGCTTTCTTGGTCATGGAGGGAATTTTACAACAAGCTAATTTAGGGTACAGGACTTTTCTGATTGTTATTTGGGCATGAAGGAGGTCTAGTGTGAATCATGCTGCTTTATCAGCCTTGATGTGAGTCTATTTTGGAGGAAAATTGAGACACTGCCTCCTTTTTTCACCACCTGCACTGTAGTTGGTATAAAAGTGTGGAAGGCAATATAGCACTGCACAGCCAGAGTGCTCACTCGTCAACAAATTATATACAAGTCTGCAGTTGCATCAACTTGAAGAAAAGGGAATCCTGTGAAAACAAATACATCATTGCCAGTGTACAGTTACATACAGTACAGGCATTGTATGATTTCCTTTAAAAAACAGTCAAAGAGTTTAACATCAGTGTGTTGAACCCAGCGAGGTAAAATCTTATCCAGTTTGCACTCATAAGATCATAGGATCATAGGAAGTTACTAGGCTGTTAGCCCTGAGGCCCTTATAAGCCTTGCCAAGAGTTTAGCCCATGCTTAGGCAAATCAACACCCGATGCCCTTGTCCAGCAGGGACACAGGAGGAATTCCAGGGATGTATTTTCTATTTCCCATCCAGTTATCCAGGTTGCACTTAAAAAGGGGTAAAGAGGTACTCTGCTTGATGTGGAGAGGGAGACTATTACATAGATGGAGGAGTCTCTGTGACACAAATCTGTCCCCCAACAAGTCCTATAGATATCACAGACCAGGTTGAGGCTGAGTTTGCGGGTTACTCGCATTGCACAAGGTGTTGGGGAGCCAAGTTTTTTTATAGATGATTAATTTTAATTTTCATATTTTAGTGTATATTAATTTGTTTATTTATATTTGTATTTGTTGCCAATATCCAGTATGCTTTATATTATATATTTTCATTAGTTTTTATTTACAAGATGATGGCTGAAAAAGGATCCTTGTGGCCCACTTTACCTGAAACAAATAAATGCATAAATAATTCAATATATATTATGCATGAATGTGTTTTCATGTAATTTCTATATATATTTACAAGTAAAATCATTTGACAAAGTGCTATGAGGTTTGGCAATCAACTTAGGGTGATATAGAACATAACTTCTGGTAGCATTTATCATTCACAGGTAAGTAGTAGGCTAGCTGCCCTTGCAAGCCATTTTAAACCTAGCCAACTTCCATTTCAAAGGTGAGATTCAAACCCTATATCTTGCATCTGTGAGGTAAACACTGTAACCATTATGCCAATACCCAGCAAGTGCTATATCAATCTATTTACCTTAGAAAATACTTCTCCGTGTTCTTAACCTTAGTTGGAATCTTGAATGCAGAAGAAAACAATTCTTATAAGTTGCCTGTAGAGAGGTTGTATGAAATGACAATTTCTTTTTATCATTATTAGCACATTAGGAAATGGGAAATTCAGGCTAGAGGAAGCACCTTTGTAGTTTTATATTTCAATTTGGTATAAATGTCAGTATGTAGGGCTTTCTAGTGATCAGAAATATTCTGTTAACTTGATTTAATTTACAACATAATTACATGTTTTTTTTGAGTATAGCATTGTTTACATTATTTTTACATACCAGTATTATATTAGATATTCATTTAAAAGAATTATTGATATTTCGCCTTCAGCTGTGTCTTCTGTCTCATTACAGAGGCAAAAGGTAAATGCTATGCTATTGCTACAGCTACAAAACATTGTGCTTAATACAGCAGTATATCTTTCCACATGGTAACACTGTAATGACTTTCTACACCTGTTTTTAATATAAAACCAGCATGCTTTGAATTTGTCAGCATTTTTTCATATAGATTTACAATACTGACAATACTAACACATTCCTCCCAGAGATAAGATACTCTATGAAAGTTAAGGGGTGTGAGCGGTTTTGGTGTTAAGCCATATTCTTATACACTTGTCCTTTAATCAATGTGTTTAATTGGGCAGTTGTTTACAAGATTGTGGCTGCATACACTAGCCATGTAGAAAAAATGTGGAATATACTACCACAATCAATCAGCTCAGTACCAAACATCCCCAATTTTAAAATACTACTCAAAAATCTATATGGCTCTGCACATGTATATGTCCAGGTTAACACTTACTCTCACCACTCTCTACTAGCACATGTGCTTTAACTCTTAGAACTTTTGATGAAATATTCAATTATAACATAAAAACACATCAAAACAACTGATGGTATATTTAATTGAAAACTAAAATTACCCACATACTATTTGTATACGTTGTTTACTTGCTCAATCACTTAAGTTCCTACTTCTCACCTTCTGCATTTGCTGTCCTGTTTCTACTTTTAACATACTGTCAAACTCTCAAGCTTCCATCAAAAATGTAATCTCTGTATATACCCGTTTCCTACAAATGTAACCATTGTATTAACCTGTTTTCTATAAATGTATTCAAATTATGAGCTGTGCTTCTATATAATGTAGCTATCTAAAACCTTAACCATTGTATATACTTGTTTTCTATAAATGTAATCACATATTGAGCTGTGCTTCTACATAATGTAATTCTGCATACTGTGAATTATATATAATGTTCATTCATTGTAAGTGGAACTTTTCTCCCCTGGCCTCTGCTGAAAATGGGCATCCTCCCAGTCGAACTTTCCTAGTAAACAAATGTAAATAAATAAATAAACTATGTCTCAGGCACAAACTGATAGCTGATCAGCTGACTACTCTTTAACCAATGATACACTTCCATTTGAATTTTAGAACCACTTCTTGTCTTGGACTGCTCCTTCCTTTAAATGATCACAGCAGAACATTGTCACTGCTGAAGTTTATTTCCATGTACACTACAGCAAAACTCTATTGCAGGGTGTTGATAATTCATATTTTACCCATTGTATGAGCATTGTTTGTTCATGCAATTGTATCTCTAGTGACCAAACTACAAGCCACCAACCCCATTAATAAATATATGAATTTCTCGCAACACCAACCCTATAGTGAACTGCTCTTATACAACTGCATATTTAAAAAAGCATCTTAATTTTTTTTTTTAGAGAAAGACATTATATAGTACATATTTACTGATATTCATGTCTCTTTGTGCAGAAATTAGCCAGATGGATGAAGTGGATATGTACTGTGGCTACCTAAGAAGCTATTTTAAATAGTGAAAGCGCTTACGTTTTTAGCCTTTGCTTTAATAAACCTGGTTTTCAACAACGCTTTTGTTCCTTGGAATATCGTTTGGGATTAATGCTTCAACGAACACTGTTTGGATATATGTTTCATTTGAAAATTTGACTTTTTGCTATTCTACAGATTCGTTTGCAGCTTTGGGTTTGGTTTTACCATTTTTATCTTGAAATTTGGCTGGGTTTGGATTCTGTTCATATATATATATATATATATATATATATATATATATATAAATTTATATTACCACTTACCATTGACAAAAAATTAGTTCTACTATGAAATGACAACTTCCTGAAAGTCAGTGTGCTGTAAGTTTGAAAAAAAAAACTGAAATTCAAAATGGTGAAAAACGTTTACTTGTTTTTCAGGGGGAGAAGCCCCTCCTGCACCCCTGATGCGGGTGCTTGTCTCTCATACCCACTGAACCTATATATACCAACTATATGGCTACTCCAACTTGAAGAAGGGAAGAATATCCCAAAACAAGCAAATCATTGCCAGCGCGCACTTAACAACCACACAACAGCAATGATTTCCCATGGGAAACTGTGCTCACGGTTATGCTATTTGTCTTTTTTCTGTGTGTGTGTGTGTGTGTGTGTGTGTGTGTGTGTGTGTGCGCGTGCGTGTGTGCGTGTGTGCATGTGTGTGTGTGTGTGTGTGTGTGTGTGTGTGTGTGTGTCACTGACAGTCAAGCAATTTCACCTTGAGCATGTGTAGGGGAGTCCAAAACTGTCAGAAGTTATTTCCAAGTATTTAGTAGTTGCACTGATTTCTTTCTCAATGTAGCTGCTGAAACTGTTGGTGGGAGATACCCTGTTTGATACATCTTATCTAAAAATAACACAAACTCAGTTGTGTGATTGTTTGAACAGAATACCTTTACAGATGGCAAGCTACAATCACCACCTGAAGAAGCTGAGTGCAACTCACCACTTAATAGAATAGAAAAGTAATGCTAAACTGTATCATCAGGAAAACTAACTGGATTCTGACTACCCTGTGTAAAGATTATAAAAATAAAATGGTATTGAGACTAGTGCAACAAAGACAAAAAGACACTAGCAAATCAATCTTTATATGAAAATAAATACACAATAAATGAATACTTTTGAGCCCTAAAATGCTAGTGCTTCTATATTCTGAATTGTATCTTTAATTTAGTCTTATTTTTTCTACACAGCTATACAAACTGTGCAGTATGCATCCCAAACCTCTCTGGTTACAATTGAAAACATCACAGGATAAATTTCAATTATGAAATGGATTAATTTAAGAAAAGGCTAGGAAATGCTTTATAAAAAATGTAGGACATATTTTTTCTATAACCTTGGTATATAACACTATATATTGCTTGACTATAAGTTGAGGTGGGCAAGCCAGAGCCTGACTATAAGCTTGGCAATGACTTGTGAACCAGCACACTGAAGAGCTGAGAAAAAGATGAACCACAAATGCAAGTTTTTTTTTTTTACAGTAACTGCTGATTGTTGAATTGTTCATTCAGACCAGACCTGCAGACTGTGAATGCTATCTGTTAGGTGCAGTCTATGTATCTAAGCATTTTGGTTGGCTGGAATACCAGAGAGGGTGATGCCACATACCGCAGTTTTGAGAATTGAGAAGATTTAAAAATTTTTCACGAGAGAGGACTATTGCAAAACATTGTAGTTGGACAACTCTTTTTTAAAAAGATTTGCAGCTCATTTCTAGGATGAGGGTGCATTATTTACTTTACTCCAGAGTGCATGCATGCTTCCATGGAAGGAGAGGAAGAGGAACCTGTTTCAGTGAGAAAAAGCTCTCAAGAGATCTTGGAAAATGCTACCAATGCTAAGAACAACATGGGCAGAATTCTTTTGTGTTTCTTTGTTTTTACTGAGGTAAGCCCAAGTCTCTCAATTGCCCTTGATTTTATCTCAATACTGTGAATCTCCAAGAGCTGCTTAATGTATGTTTTGGGTGAGTATATGTGTTCAAGTACAGCATGTTGAAATAACTACATTATTGTAGTAGTTGTTTCTTTTTTCTTTCACTTTCCATACCATCAAGTATTAGAGATGTGCACAGAACTGGACTGCTTTTTTGGTGAATGGGTGTGGAGGCATCCTGTACATGAAAGTATACGTTCATCATATAATCACTGCTAGCAAAAATCACAATCTGAAACAACAAATTTTTACTGTAGTTCTTATACTTTTCATTCTAATCTCAGTGAGAATTAGTATACAGAAAGGGGCTATCATTTGGGGGGCATAAATACATGAGAGAAAAGGCTGTGATGGATATGGTTTGTTGGAGTGCAGTATCTCTAAAAGAGCAACGTTTGACAGTGTTCTCATATTTTGTAGCAATTTCACAGTCAGAGGTGGTGTACCTTTTCAGAAAGGGTCCAGTTCACTGGGACAGTGTATTTATTTTGTACCCAAATATTTAGGTTATTAAGAATACTGTTTGTTTTTAATATTCTTGTGGGCTCCCTTAAGGGAACTGAAATATTGTTTTTACATAAAACTAACAAAATGCAGCATTTCACAAGGCTTTTGTTGTTCCATTTAGGCAGTGTATCTAGTTTTTACCTTGGGGCTGTTTGACCGTTTCTTGGAAAGTGTGGTGAAGCTACAGTCTACTAAATCATCATCAGACTACATGGTGAAAAATGAATTTTCTACTAGACAACATTCATGTTCTTGCATACAAAATGCTGTACTTCTATGCTGTGTGTATTATAACTGTTTTGCTATTTTTCATTATCAGCAGATCTTTAGTGTTAGCATGGTGAAGAGGATGGCTGTGTGTAAGCTGTTAGAAAGTACAATCAATATACTGTCAGCATTCATTAATTTCAGTGAGTGTTGGTAATGGCAATATCTAGTGGGTTTTAACTATATATTTTTTACTTAAATAATTTGTTCTGGACTTCTAGAGATAGTTATTTTTAACTGAGCTGCCGGTCCTGTTGTCTGCTTGTCTTGACACTTAATGGACTCTAAGATCTATGCCAGATCCTTGGCTTAGCACTGGCTTGGCTCTTCTTCAAAAATCCCAGGCTTGCCCACCTTTAACCATTGTAAATACAGCATTCATGATTACCAGGAGGACAGGGAGGAGGGATCCTTTACTTAGACTGAAAACTCTGGAGATGTTATCCTCAAAAAAAAAAAAAAAAAAAAAGAAAGAAAACACACTGGTAGATTTTCAGTGAACAGTGTCCTGCACTTATATTATTGCACATGGGGTATGGGAGGACTGTGTGTAGGTCTTAACCTCTCTCTGCTGTCAGGATGCACTGTACTGAAAACTCCTGATTGTCTTTCTATCCAGTCCTTGTATTCTGCACAGGCATGTCTCTGCCTAGTGAGGCTCCAGTCAGAGGAGCAATCCAGTCAAGTTCCTGGGTTTCCTGGTTGCAGAAGACTGAGGAGGGGTCAGGGACATAACAGCTAGCCGGCAGCAGTGAAGAAACCAAAACAAATATCTCCTCACCGTATAATAGATAAAGCATGTCTACTCTTAGTCTTATCTTGTTTTCTTCAGTGAATCAACCACACATTTTACTGGGCAAACACAGTTTTATACCCATGACCGTCTTAAGTTGAATTCCTGAAATTGTCATAAATTTACTCACGTCTGTAAGTTTTAAAATTCTTATTTATGACACATTTCTTTCCCATGCCTGTCCTCATTGTGCACAACTATACAGATATACATACTGGAGGAGAAACATGACTTTTGTACTATTTGTTATGTTAATGTTGAATTTCTACCCTCTGCAAAAAATCCAAAGTTCTTTGGATGTATACACTAACATGGTTATACACTCGCCATAGGACATAATGCCGATGTTTCATTCTGAGAATCCATATAACATTGTCCAGCAAGTACTACAAGTGAGGCCTTTCCTACAGTTCTAAACATGATACTGCTCAAGAATAAAATAAATTTTTAATCAGCAACAATTAATAATTAAAGAGAAAAGCACAAGCAAGCATGTTGATGTCAAGAGGGAATGAATTCAGATACGACAGGTTAAAAGTAATTCTCCAGCATGTACAAGAATAAAAAAGTATTGAAACTTGCCAACAGTAGCTACAAGCTCTGGATTGTTCCTGTAACAAGAAATCACATTTATGAAGAAATGATAGTGAGTTCCTTCTAAAATAAGAAGCCACAAAACTCCTATTGTAAACTAATTGGCTTGGAAAGAATTACTCAGTATAAATACATTACCTGATTTGTTCTGTTACATAAGTATCTTCCTTTCCATACTTAAGTTTTATCTCTGCTGTTTTTTTATACCATATAGGTGCCTTCTTTTTTCATCAACCAACTTATTTTATATACCTTTGATCCCTTCTATTTGGTGAGCTCACACTTTCAGTATCCAGTTCCATTTACTCTCTTTCTATCCCCCTCCTGCCACTCCACCCCCCACTCTCCCAGGATATTCTCTCTTTTCCCTCTGCCAGTTGTCTTGTGCTCCTCTGGTGACTTGTGCAATGGCCTTTTTCCTTTCCTGTCCCTGTAGTAAATCCCCTCAAAGGATTGTGTTTCTCTCCCACTTGTTACAAATTCATGCCTTACTATTTCCACTCAGCCTACACTTCATTTGTATTTGTTTTCTTTCTCCATCATAGCTGATGATGCTCTGGCCTGCTGCAATGCATCATTCCAATTCACTATGTTGATTATGGGTACAACAACTCTTGATGGTATGACCATCATCCAGCCATCAGAGGGGGCTTCTACTTTTAGCTTCACCCCTCCCTATGCTAGCAGACACATGCAACCACTGACGTAGGAGTCATCTATCACATTCATCAAGTATATGGATAATTCTTTATGTATGAAATGATGAACAGAATTTACAAATAACAGTGTATAGCACAGCTAATCACATGTCCTGTCTATGTGCTGCATATTATGACAATCCTTCTTCAGAAGGCATCAGTACAGCACTGGACTTGATGACCTCTCTTTCTCACCTACCCACTCCCATGATAAGCAAGCCTCCTTTGGACTCTCAGTTTCACCCACTCCAAGAAGCTCCTCTAGCAGGTGGGTGATTTGTAGAGCAGCTCAATTACCGTCAAGGATTTATCCCTCAGTGCCATCAAGACAGTATCCCTTTCCCTCTTTTTATCATATTCTTTGGACTACAACAGCAGGCCTTCACAACATATTAACTTATGCAGTTAATTTTCTTAAATCTTCCTATCTCCCTAAATTTTTTTCTACTAATTTTTTTCAAAACCATTCACCTTTCTTATTCTTCTGAGCAAAATGTCAGTATTAACTGCTATCCTGATTAGATACACCACTTCCACCAGTGTTCTAGATCTTCTTTCTTGACAATGGAAGTGATTATAGAAAAAAATCTCTCTATATATATTCTCACTTTATTTCCATGTATGTGCCCAAAATTCTCAAGTATTTACTGTTTAGGACACAAAACTCCTTCTTAGTTCACCTATATCAGAGGCACCAAATATCTTTTCAAATAAAATATGAAAATCAGACCTTGGACTTATCCCAGAGTCACCATTTGTCAGATTTCATATAAGATTGTTAGAGGCGGGGCTATTATTAAGTAGAAAAATACTGCCATCAAATTCATTTGAATGGAAATGTACACAATGAATTGTGATGAAACACAAAATGTGTTGAATATGTCCTTTGTTCTTTTCTTGCTGCAGGTTTTGTCATCCTGTACCTTTTGCTAACTAAAGGAACAACACATTTCCATTTTGTTAAAATGGTTAGAGGTTGTTATCCTTCATTAAGTACTTAATTAAAGATTTTTGTCTGCTGAATGTAAAATATTTAATTAAAGTTTTTTTGTCTACCTTACCATGTACAAACTAAAATATTTTTGCTCTAGGTTCTATAAAAATGTCATTTTTTTATGTACTTTTCCTTGCAATTTCACTACTTCTTTCTCATTTATTTTCCCCATTACACGCCAGCCTCTTGTTCCTAGAAAAGACTGCTCTAACATACTTACAAGCTTGTATTTAATGAATTTAAGTGAATTTAAAGTAAAATATTCTCACTGTTACCGGAAAATATTTGCTTAGACATACACAAATTCATAAAAACTTTTTAAACTTACCTGTAAACTCATTAGAGTAATGTAAAAGCCTTTTTTGACTGATCATTTATTTTCAGCAAAACTAACAGATATTATCCACTATACTTTACATCTATCTATCTATATATATATATGTGTGTGTGTGTGCGTGTGTGTGTAGGCATATATTTATTAAGATAAAGTGTCATCATTAGACTGTTGCTTTTGTGTAAGCTCGACCTGTGTACAGTTGACCTATATTGTTTGACACTCTATAAGGCCAACATTTGTGTGAGAAAGGATGCTCCAGTGGAAGTGGGATGATGTAATCACTAATTTACTATATATAATTAGCAGGGGCTGTGTGGGGAGCTGCCCCTCCCCCCATGGTGGATGCAGGGGGCTTGCCTCCCTACAATAAAGATTGTTTTATACATTGCATGTTCCAAGAGCTAACTTTGCAGCATGTGCAGAAACATGTTGATCATGTGCAATTTGACATTACTTTGTTGACATTAAGCATGTTGACATAACATCAAACTTACCTTTTCCACTAGACCCATATATATATATATATATATATATATATATATATATATATATATATATATATATATATATATGTATGTATGTATATGCATATTTAAGTTGTTGTAGCTTCTCTCCTACAAAAATAAAAAAAAAATCTCTAAACCTGTCCTTGAAATACATCTAATAAATATCGCTATGAGGTTTGAGCTTTCACAGACATGCTGACGACACCCAGCTTTACCTATCCTCTACTACCTAACAGATTGCCATTTATTTCATTGTCACCTAGAATTCATGCTACTGTAGACTTGTCAGATCTGCATAAATCTCAGCCCTTTAGTGAAGGAGGCAATGCAGCACATGCCACACTTTTGTCCTCTAAATCTTTGAGAAAGTTTTTAAAGTGCCTGACCCTGGATGACCTGCTGACCATTAAGTACCTATTGCTAATGGTTCTTCTAAAAATATGTGTTTTTCTGTCTCAAGGATTACAACTCATATAAAACACAATTTGCCTTCTAAGGACATGACAATTATGTATTTGTGCACTTATCCTGAATTGCAATACATTATATGTTGGACTATCTAGAATGTTCATTGGTGATTTCATTTTCATATGAATGCTGCAGTTCATTTATTGACTAGTTTTTTCAGGTATGATCATATCGCTAAAGTACTGGATCTGGCACTTTACTTATGTAGGAGAACATTACCCAACCCCCCCCCCCCCCATGTCACATCCTCACTACTGAGGTCAGATCGCAAGGCTGTCTCCTTTGAAGTAAAAAATCAACCCAGAAAACCCAGCTAAACCAGTGTCAGTAAGGACCTACATTAAAGGCAAACTTTATATCCTATTAAGTGACAGTTTGTCAAAATTCAAGGTTCCCCCAAACCTTGAGACCACAACTAACTATGCAGAATTATTCCCCTATACAAACATGTGAGTGGCTGCATAATTGCTGCCATACCTACCAGAAGTAAACACAAAACAAAGACTAAAATCACACCTCACTGGTGGAATCTTCACCTAAGCAGGAAAAAAAAAGATGTCCAAGGGAGGCAACTCCCTAAAAGCAAGTAGTCTCTTATATAACTAAACAATAAACCTAAGAGGTCTAATTTAGTCCAACAAGGCCAGCTATGAGGTAAGGATAGACTCGCAGGTTAAGGACAATCACAAGACCTTTTTCAGCTACGTCTAGAACCTTAAAGGTAACACACAGTAGTGTGCTAAATAGGTTTTGAACAGTACCACCTTCACCACTCAGAGTGACATAAATCTACTGACAGATCTTCACCCCCACTCCCCAGCTTCTCCAGGTAAAATAGCTTCCAACGTACTTTCTCTGACTATTGGCAGGGACCAGGCACTGGCAGCACTCAGTAAAGCCAAGAAGACTGATGCTAAGGGTCCCAACATCCCTGGTTGCCTCCTGAACAGCTTAAAGTATGAAGTATCAGGACCATTTAAGAAACACTTCAGCTACAGCCTCAAAACAGGCTATACTCCAAGTGAATGGAGGACCGCAACAGTCATTCCCTCCACAAGGGTGGACCATCAACTGACCCAGGGAACTATAGCCCCATCAATCTAACAAGCCTAATATGAAAATCATAAACAAGGACATTATCAGCCTGCAGATACTGGACCCATTCTAATTTGGCTTTGTTAAGGGAAAGTTGTACCTACTTAACCTGGTCAATATCTTTGAGAGGGTCACCAGACCAAGAAATGAGGGTAAAATAGTGTATAATGTTGACCTAGCCAAGGCAATTTATACAATATCCCACTCAGGCATTGCTGACAGGCTCTCTGAGCTAGGCATAAATCCCAGCATAGCTCACTGGATTGCTGGCTAGATCACAGACAGGACCCAAGAAGTCAGGATCTGTGAGACCACATTTGCCAAGAGACCGATCACCAGGGGAGTACCCAGAGCTCCATGCTGGGCACACTCTTGTTTGCATTTACTTCTCAGAAGTCAAGGCTAATGTTCAAGGCCTCTGGCTCACCATCTTCACAGATGAATGTAAATTGGAAGCTATTTAAAAATCTCCCCAAGACACCAGTATCTTGCAAGAGGATTTATCATAGACAAATGACTGCTGCCAAAGCCATGACCTGAAACTCAATGTCAAAAAATGCATTATAATGCCCTTTGGGAAACTGTAAACTCAAGCCAGTTACTCCATTGATAAACATCCCTAAAAGTCGACCCAGTAGTAAGGGATCTGGGAACATACCTAGGCAGCACTCTGGCCTCTGATCAACACACAACTAAGATAGTACAAAAATCATTCTGTGTCACCCAACTTATAGTTAAGGGTATGACATCCAGGTGGAAGGAAGTTATAGTACCACTCTACTCGGCCCTTATTAGACCCACAAATAATAATGCCCCCCTTGCCATATACCTAACCAGACACTTGGAGCAGCTGGAATACCCACAAAGGTTTTTCACCAGGAAAATTCAGAGCATGAATACCCTGTGCCGCAATTATTGCCTAAAGGCTCTGTCTCTGTATTTCAGTCTCCTACAGGATGCTGAGTAGAGATCTTTGCCTGGCTTACAGGGCTTCCTCAGGTCCAGCCCTGATGGATCTGTTGCACATGTGCAAGACAAACATCACCAGAAACACTAGATCCAGTAACCCTGACCTTCACCTGTAACATAAACATAATGTGCTGGATAGACAGATATGTGTCACAAAGGATCCCTGCTTTATGGACTAGGCTCCCCATCCATGTACAACAGATTTCAGCCCTGATCCTATTCAAATGAAACCTTGACAACTAGACGGGAAATTGTAAATTTTCCCCAAGTATGGCCTCCATATCCCTTATGGACAGAGGCCATCAATAAGAAAAGTATTATCCTAATTAATCCCCCCACACAAATTCCTTAGTTGCCTTCCTATTACCATTCCTCTCCCATATAGAGTCCCATGGTACTCAGGACCCAAATGGGTTTGGGGTGCACAGCTAGGCTTGTAAGGGCCATGGTGGTCATTAGCCTACCAACAACCTATGAACCTATGACTTTGGACTATTTATGGATTGTATCAAAAGGCTGTAGAAAAGGTTTTGTTTTCTCATGCTTACGCCTGGCTGATGCGGGTTGCAGTTCATATTCAGAAAACTGATTCCTACCATCTACTCAACTGATAAGGAGCTGCTATGCCAGAAATGCGTCCTGTGAATTTCTCTACACTGTCAGATTAGGCACAGCCCTACCACTTGCTCTCTTAAAAGATCCACAGCAACACACTTTTACAATTAACAGTAATTTTCTGAACTCATTTGAATGGCTGTCTTAGATTAGCCTGCTTCCAGATATTATTGTTTCTGTGGTTTATTATAATGCACCTATATTTAGGCACATAAAGTTTAATTTGATTTTGGTTGCATTTACTCTTATTTATTATGTCACCCTATGCTTATTAGCTGTGGTCTAATATTCTTTAGCTATCAATGCTATCTTAAAAGTTTTTTTTACTGTATTCAGGAAAAGCCATATGCTGTCACAACACTTCAATGAAATTAATTCATTATGTCCTATTGACTTACAATTTCCTGAATGTATTGACAACTATAGACTTTAGCTGAGTGTACTTTAAGGTATCTTGCTATTCTTCTTGTGACCTCTTTTACCATTTTCAGTCCTTTCCAAACTTCTGAAGCATGATTATTGCATGATTATCGCAAAACATTTTTGACAGAAACAAAAATACACAACATTAGCAGTCCTACAATCAGCATAGCTATAACTGGTTATAGTAAATTTACATAAAGGATGAATAAATGTCTTGTTGCTATGAATATATTTACATGCAGTACAACGTCTGCATGGAAAAGTACCAACACATGTAGAAAAATCAAATCTATTAGCTTCTGCTCTATAACATAAATGTTGTTTTAAAGACTTGTTATTCCTGAAAGAAAATAATGGAGTTTCACTGATTATATTAGTCAACTCTGGTACTTCTTGAAGTAAATGCCAAATCTTCGTATATTCATTAACATTGCTAGAATATTGAAAAACTGCTCGAAAATTATTAGTGTCTGAAGTATGAGTATTTCTGTCTTCTCTATCTGTCATAGTTGTAAAATAAGGTCTGCATCTGCTATTTCTTAATTTCCATGCTTCAGTGATAGTCTTGTCTATCTCTCCTGTCGCATAGCCCCTATCTAAAAACTCTAAAAACTCTAACTTCAAATTCGCAAGGGCTGCTTTAGTATCATCGTCCTTATTATGTAGGCGTAGAACTCTAAATACCTGTCCTTTCAGTGTATAAATCTTTAAAACAACATTTATGTTATAGAACAAAACCTAATAGATTTGATTTTTCTACACGTGTTGGTACTTTTCCATGCAGATGTTGTACTGCATGTAAATATATTCATAGCAACAAGACACTTATTCATCCTCTACATAAATTTACTATAACCAGTTATAGCTATGCTGATTGTAGGACTGCTAATGTTGTGTATTTTTTTCCTGTCAAAAATGTTTTGCATATTATGTAGGAAAAACTAACAGTGTCCTGAAAGAAAGGATCCTTGAGCATGGTAGAAATATGAATAATTGTAAAGAGACAAGTGCACTGGCAAATCATGTTAGAAAAACTGATTCGGCTCATACTTTTGTGTTTTTTGTTATTCAACATGTCCTCACAAATATACGGGGAGGTGACTTAGAAAATACTACAGAAAGCATAGAACAAAAATGGATTCTTAAGTTGAATACTGAGAAATATCCTGGCTTGAATGGAAATAGTTCCTTAAAACCTTTTTTAAAAGCCAGACCATTGAAGCACTAGAATTATTATATTATTATATTTTTTAAGTATTTTAACTAAGTCTTTTATATATATTTATGAGTACTTCCACAGTGGTGCAGCAGTAGCATTGTTGCCTCACAGAAAGAGGTTCTCCCGTTCGGTTCTTGGCTTGAGTGCAGGGAGTGCCTTCTGTGTGGCGTCTGCATGTCCTCCCCGCGGTTTGGTGGGCGTTCGAAAGACATGCGTAAATGGGCATGCCTTCGTTGAAGGTTGAATGTCAAGCTGGCACCTTGGCATTCGTGAAAATCTACTGCCAATCATTAGTGGACCGGAGTTCCGCTGTGGCGACCCCTAACCAGGAAAAGCCGAAAGACAACAACAACACAGTAATGTTTTAACCATTTATTAGTATATTAATGCATATTTATTTATGTTTTTATGCATATTTACATTTACTTATATTTAATGTTACACATTTATAAGCATTGGAACATGTGACTATTGGATTGTCAGCTGATTTTATTGCATCTTCTATATAAGCTTTATTATGTTAAACCGCTGTGTCTGATGAAGCAACTAGTGTAGTTGTGAAAGCGCTAACCATTTTTATTTTTTCTATTTTTGGTTTGAATAAACATATGTTTGTGTGCTAACTTGGTGCATTTTATTCTATATGAACTACAAAATGAACTTGCACCTCACCTAAGTGTCATGTTTAATCATAGCCTCACCTCAGGCTTCATGCCCGCTGAGTGGTGCACAGCTGCAGTTATCCCACTCCACAAGGGAGGATCCAACTTGGATCCCGGGAACTACCATCCCATCAGTCTGATGAGCCTGATCTGCAAGGGCATGGAATGCATTATCATGGAACTTATAAACAAAGACATTGGCAACCTTCAAACACTTGACCCCATGCAGTTTGGGTTCGTGAAGGGCCGATCTTGTCTCCTGAACCTGATTGACTTCTTCGAATCAGTCTCCAGAGCTGTGGACGAGGGTAAGGCAGTCCACACAGCCTATCTGGACCTCACCAAGGCCTTTGACACCATCCCCTACTCTGGAATCATAGATAAACTTACTAAGCTGGGCATAAATCCCTACATCACTCGATGGGTTTCCAACTGGCTTACTGACAGAACACAGACTGTAAAAGTAGCTGACTCCAAATCCAGCTCCAGACAAGTGACAAGTGGAGTACCTCAGGGTTCAGTCCTGGGACCGCTGTTGTTTGGCATCTACTTCTCTGAAGTACAGGCCAACACTAAGGGACTGCAAACTGGGAGCTATTATTGAATCCCCAAATTATGTGAATATTCTACAAAAGGGCCTTACAGAAACAGATACTTGGTGCCAGAGCCATGGACTCAAGCTTAATGCCAAGAAATGTATAGTTATTCCCTTTGGGAAAAACCATGTACCCATGAATTACCACATAGGTGGCAGTACACTAAACACTGAAAGTGTGATAGGAGACTTAGGGACACAGGTGGACAGTGGTCTCACCTTCGATAACCACATCGCCACAACAGTCAGGAAATCCTTCTATGTGGCACACCTCATCACTAAGGGCTTTTCATCCAGAAAAAAGGAGGTCATTGTCCCACTGTACTCATCCCTCATCAGACCCATTATTGAGTACAACGCCCCATTTGGTATGTACCTCACAAGACACCTGCAACAACTGGAAAGGCCGCAGAAGTACCTCACTGAAAGAATCACAGGCCTAAAGCAGATGCCCTATGCTGACCATCTAAAAAAACTCCAGCTATACTCTGTGGCATATCATCTACTCAGAGGCGATCTCTGCTTAACATACAAGGCCATGTCAAACCCTGAGCTGTTGGACATGCTCTTCTTAAAGAAATCCCAATCCCTCAGAGCCACACGCTCCAGGGATCTATACCTTGTCATCACAATGAACAAAGCATGCAGGAGGGATACGTTCCTGATTCAGAGACTCCCCATACTCTGGAATAGACTGCCCATACATGTCAAGCTGAGCACCTCCTTAGCCCTCTTCAAAAGGAACCTTAAACAATTGGATGGGAGATAGGAAATTCACCTCGGGGATCATGTCAGTCACCCTGCTAGACAGAGGTCCAGGGAAGTAAATATTGTGGGAAGAAATATCCAGGAAATTGTTATGGCTAGGCTTGTATAGGCCCTAGGGCCAATAGCCTAGCACCAACCTATGAAACCTATGAACCTATGAGCTCTCTTATAGTCTCAGAAAATGTCTTTGACTGCTTCAATACAAAACATCCCATTGTGTCATTACTCTGCTTTCCTAATTTTGGTTCTTCATTCTCTGAATTTTTCCTTTTCTATTCTTATTTAGAAAATAACAAAGGTGTGCACCCTCCCCTCACAAACTCAGTGATGCAGCAGTCATTTGAAATGACAATCTCACAATAGATAACAGGCATTATAAATTTAGTTCAGGTACACAGAATTTGTTAACCACCTTTATTCCCTATGCACTTAGCAGTTAGGCTTCATAAAAATATTCCATAAATATCTTAGCCCTTGCATTCCTTATCATGTCAGCAGCTGTATAATGATTGGATGTCTTTCCTTCCTTAATAAGTCAGCAGCTGTATAATGATTGGATGTCTTTCCTTCCTTATCATGTCAGCAGCTGTATAATGATTGGATGGACTGAGGCAGTGCTATTTCTGCAGTGTTTTTTAGTATGACATTACCAATAATGATTTCACTTCACAAAGCAGTATTAAGGCCAGTAAATGAGGAGCATTTAGCCTTTTACGCCTTTTATAACTATTAAACAATAATAACAACCACAACAAAACTAATTCCAAATAAGGAAATGCAAACAAATCTCACCAAAAGAATAACTTAAGATGAAAGAAACATAAAACTGATTGGCATCTTCATCCTCATTTTCAAACTCTTATAGGAGCTGTAGGAGGAATTCCTATTGTGTTAATTCACTGCCTCATCCTGTGTTGTTTACACTGATACCTATGATCCACAGTACATGCATGTCAAAAAGAAGGCCTGATAATATTATATTTAAAAAAGAGGAGAGGCGTGTGATTTAATACATATCAAGGTTCTACAATTGAAAAAAAAGTCTTTATACACTGTAGCATAGAATGGTGGTTCTTATCGAGCAGCATGTCAAAATTAATTAAACTGATATAAAAGAATGCAAATATTGTATAACATTTTTGCAATCACTCTTATCTTAAATAGAGCTATTCATTTAAGAAGGGTAGAAACCTTGCTGTATTAGTTACAGTAGGATATCATTGATTTGTTGGTTAAGTCAGCCAGTTCAATCAGTGGTGCGTAAAAAGGAGTGCCAGTGTTACCTAGTTCAAAGTCTTGGGGATTTTGTGCTTGGTGCTGTAGTTCTGATTGAGGCACTGTAAAGTAAAGTAGAGAGAGACATGGGGAGAGTCATGAGAAGAAACCTGTGGAGTCTTTCCTCTCCATGAAAACAAAAAGAAAGTGAGTTGCTGAACAGCATGGAGAGACAAGCTAAGAGAGATGGTCTTCATGGGATTGTGAGTAAATGTACTTAAAGTTATTTTGTCATTGCATGTGATTATTTCTGAAAAACCCATCTTTTTTATGTTTGCATTAAACAAAACCTCTTTGTTGTCAAAGTGTTGTGCTCTGTGCTGCATTTCAGGTATATGTTGGCGCATTTTTTTTCATGAAAAGAGTCCTGAGCTTATATCGTTTGCTGCCTGTAAATTTGCCATAACCATATAAGAATATTTTCCTAAGCTTGAGAGATAACATACCTAGAGTATATGCTGTCAACAGAACTGTTGAAGCAAATCTAGCCCACCAAAAATAAAAATCCTATAATGTGTGCTGGGAGATTTATTGTAGACTGCACCTGTCTTTGTAGTTTGCACTGTGATGGCCATGGAATAGCTGCTACAGACCAGTGCTGCTGCTGTGTTTGTAGTTTGCAAGGTGATGACCATGGAGCAGCTGCTACTGACCAGTGTTGCCACTGTGTTTGTAGTTCACAAGGTGATGACCGTGGAACAGCTGCTACAGACCAGTGTTGCTGCTGTGTTTGTAGTTTGCACAGTGATGGCCATGGAACAGCTGCTACAGACTATTGCACCTGCAGGGGATGCTGACCGTTACCAGCTCCATGACAATGCCAAAGACAGTTCCACCAATAAAACAACTAACCAAGGAGAAAGACCTCAAAGTATATGTAGCAGCCTCTGAGTGCTATGTTCACCAGGTGTGAATGGGACCATCATGACTGTGCTAGAGTCCTCTCATTGCAGACAACTACAGTGCCTTTAAGAACTTTCCTAGACATGGAAGACACTAAATAACAAGAATATGAAAATGTTAAAAAAATGCTATTAGATGGATCCGGAGTTACCTCTGAGACACAAACTCAAGAGTTTCATAGCCAGACACTTTTTCCTTGCAAAATGGTTAGATATCATTTATGTGATTTAAAGCATTTGCTCAAACTATGGTTAGATCCTGAGGGTAAACATGGTGATGATGGTGGAAATACTAAAAATAAAATTATAGAAATGCTAGCCACTGGCAAATATAAAAGGGCTTTACCTGCTTCTCTGTGAAAGTGAGGATTTCAACTGACCCTAAGGATTCTGAAACTTTTGTTCCAATGGCAATGGGATTGTTATGCAATGAAACTATGTTTACAATTGGACAGCCTAGACAAATTGTAAGACATGTCGAATTCTGGTAATACATAAATTCCCTTGATGGTTACCATTATCAGACCACATTCCCCAGTCTGGACCACTGAAAATGTGCAAGCTTCTGCTTGCATTGCAGCAACTGCCCCAACTCAAAGTCACCTCACCTTCTCCTCAGGAAGGTGAGGTGCCATAAGCCACCCACCTCTACTGTCTGCACCTGGGCTCTTCTAGTGCCAGGTCGCAGTTGGAACTCAGGTCATCTGGGTCATAGTCAGGACTGTATCTCTCTACTCCAAAGATCTGGGCTTTTAAATTTACTATAATATACAATTTCTTCTTAAAGAATTAAATTACACATCTTTGTGAAGGATAGCAATTAATTTACAACAGATACTTGTCCTTCAGTACACCTGTTCTGTCAGCCTGAATTATCAGGTTTCCTGGCATTCCAGCCTGAGTACTTGCTTTGTAGCTGTGACTCAAAGCACACAGTAAAATAGCTGCGAATTTCCAGACACTGGCGGGTTTTGATGGCAGTGAATGGGAAAGAAAGAGGAGCTAAAAATGTCTTGTTATATGGCATTTCCTAGGTCAAAGATCTTAACACTGATGATGGTCATTATAATGTAAGAGAAATTGAGTCAAATTCCTAAATTATGGTGGAATAGGTCAAACATCTTTAGATTCAATTGGTAATATAATGAAAGAGTCAATGAGAGAAATATTTAAAGAAAGTATTGTAAGACTTCATACAAACATTTCAGAGGACTGAGTAGGCTGTGTAACACAGCATGTCCATGCCTCACCAAATAAAAAAAAAAAAGTAGTGCTTTATTTATATGTGGCAGTACATGGATCATTTGATAAGGAGTAAAATACATTCTGGAATAAGGACATTTTGCATTTAATTATTTTTACTGCAATCCTGTGTGCTATGTGAGTTGGATTTTTCCATAATGCTGTGGGAGCCTCATGAACCTTCTCCACCTCTAGGCACATTCAATTTGAACCAGATGGCCAGGTTTAACCTACTAATCCAAGTCCCCAACTCTCACCTTAGCTGGAAATGTGAGGCACAAGGGAGACAAACTGGTCAATCCTCCAGGAATGTGCATGAAGAATATCAATTCTATCCCTCTCTATATGTTGATGTTTTTCCTTTTTTTACGATAGTACTGAGCCATGTGGTATGATTAGGCTCTACTCTGGCCCAAGGGTGAGCACAACTGCAACTGAAGCTGCTCGCTTAACTCCACTGCCACTATCTGCTCCATTCTTCCCCAGAGCATGAATAAGAGTCAGTCTCAGCCAGTAGACTGTCTGACATTGCATTCCTCAAGGAAAAGCAAACAGACAGCCTCATTGGTCCTTCTCCTGCATTCTACCATCCCCAACAGATGCCACAGCCATTACTCAAATGTGGGAAACCAGGTCCTAGTCACTGCTTTATCCCTCTACACCAGTGGAGATGGACCTGAACTTTGGTATTTATGTATGAGTAACTGCAATATGAAAAGGGGCATAAAAAAGCAAAACATTTCTGAAACCCTTTATAAGGAATCCATGGACTAAAGTTTTGTTCCTTTTCAATATTATTTACCAAATGATATATCCTCTAACTAAAAAGATTTAAACATATAACCAAAGATGTCATATACATTTTAAATTAGATATATATTTAATTTTGATTTATCTAACATGATTAACATAAATGTATATTTAAACCTTTTTTTTTACTTTTCTTTTCATTTCAGGCATACATTGTAATGACAGTATGCAGTTATATACTCTTATTCTTTGCAGATGATCTTATTGAATGGAAAAATAGTTAAAATAAACAGTATTGGTAAATTATATATGAAAATATGTTAGCTGGAAAAAAATTTAATAAAAAAATTCTAGTAAAGAAAAATGGCATCAGTTCCCAAATATGTAAAACATCACAGCCCATCAAACTTCATAGGGACTAATATCAAATGTCACAGATTCAAAATGGCTTATGGATACCTTTTACTGGGCTTATTTCTAATGATGTTCATAAAGTGCGGCACCTTAGCTTTATCAAATCCAGTGCTGTTATCTGATTGTACCTTTTGATATGCATTCTTCAGAATGTATTTAATGTAACAGAAACTCCCTTCTACATCTCTAAAATGTATCACTAATTAGCAGAAGTATTACAATATAACACACTTCCTGACATTTTACCCTTGGCTTTCAGTGCTTTGTGTTAGCAGTTAGCACTGTGATCCCTTCTGTCTATCGGCTACCGCACCTGCCCACTCATCCACCTACCTACTCATGCAACCCCCACCTGCCCAGCTGTTTTTATATGAAGTCATACATATAAATTTGTTTTTCTCTGAGCAGAGAAAGCTTACTTTGGTCTTTGAAGTGTAAACACAGACTGAACAGCTGAATTTTTATGTATTAACCCTGTTGGCATAATATGACTGTTAGTTAGCTACTATTTCTTTAAATATCTTTACACATAACAAGGATTTCTATACAGTTAAATTAATATGTGTGTGTGTGTGTGTGTGTGTGTGTGTGTGTGTGTGTGTGTGTGTGTGTGTGTGTGTGCGTGTGTGCGTGTGTGTGTGCATGTGTGTGTCTGTTTGTGTTTGTGTGTGTATGTGCGCACACACGTGTGTATATATTTATATATATATATATATATAAAATGTATGTATAATACACACATATATATATATATATATATATATATATATATATATATATATATAAAATGTATGTATAATATATGTATATATATATATATATTTGTTTGTTTGTGTCTTTTGGCTTTTCCCGGTTAGGGGTCGCCACAGCGGAACTCCGGTCCGCTAATGATTGGCAGTAGATTTTTTACATGCCGAGTTTGCCAGCCCTGATGCACAACCTTCAACAAAGGTACGCCTTTTCATGCATGTCTCCACATAGAAGACGCTCTAGCTGAGAATCGAACGGCACAACGTCTTGCAGTGAGGCGACAACGCTACCGCAGCACCACCACCGCAGTATATATATATATATATATATATATATATATATATATATATATACTACCACTTAAGAACTGTATACATCTATGATACACACACACACACACACACACACACACATATATATATATATATATATATATATGTGTGTGTGTGTGTGTGTGTGTGTGTGTGTGTATCATAGATGTATACAGTTCTTAAGTGGTAGTATACATTTCCCCTCTGTCATTGACTGCTCACCAAAGGAAAAACACTCCTGTTTTTTACCTCCTACTTAAATTCTATTCTGATTTAACAGTAATACATATGACAAATAATTTTATAATTATTGATTTGGGCCAACCTCACTGATCCCAGTCTGCCTCCTGTTACCTGCTACCTGACATATTATCTTTTACACTGGGTGTATGTGGACAGGAGGGAGTATGGAATGGTACTGGTTAGGGAACATTTTGGAAACTTTTCTTAATAATTATACTCTGTCTGGGAACAGAAATGTATGTAGTAAGGGTCCATGGTTGTGCAATGACACATTTATGGGAATGGTGATACAGGTTTCCATTGGGAATAACCAAACTTGCTTTCATGCATGCTAAATCATTGTGGACTTCTCCACAGCCAGAAACGTGCTGAGCATTACTTCTTACTGTCTGAATTCTGCAAGGAAGCAGTCAAAAAACACCTGTGACACAAGTTTCCTGCTTCAGGTGAAACTTACCACTGGCCACCAGATTTCCTCTATACACATGCACATACCTACAGAAGCTGGTTCTATTCTGTGTATGACAAAGTGTGAACGTGACTTGCAGGTAGTATATTTAAGCAGCCTGTTCAGTATCAGCACTCAGTTATGTCTCTAGCTACCCCCCATCTTTCATTAACAGTTAGCCCTAAATAATGTAACAAAGCTTCAGTAAGAAAACACATAAGACAATCTAAAACAAAAAATGTTATTTGCAGTGATCTTTGTGCATCTTGTATGATTAGGATTGTCTTTGATCTTCAGTCTACCAGGACTCCATCAGTTACTTCCACAGATCTGGAAAAGTAGCAAAGCCTTTGGTGGCTGCATTTTATATTATGTTCTTTTGCTTGTAGGGACACGGGTTCCCTGCATTCAGATAGAGATCACCTATTCTGTATGCTAGTTGAACTTTTCATTGGTAAGGCACTCAGACAAATTATAACCCTCTTTCTGACCTCACAGACAGTAGAAATATTTAGAAAGAAGATATTATGTTCCTCTTACCATAAAGGCAATCCAAACAAACCAAGTGACAATCAGCTCATAACCTTGTAGCATTTATCATATCAAAAATTAGTCTGCTTGACTGAACCTTCAAAATCAGCCTTTTTTACCAGTAGTAACATGGCTTTAGAGTAGGATGTAGTGCATGTGCACCACAAGTTATTCTAACAAAAGTTGGCAAGACTCAGCAGTGACAGCAACATCTTCTTAAATAAGTAAATCCATTTTCTACGAGACAAGGACTACCTCATGGGGCAATTTTCATACATTTCTAAAAGGTTTTTGACAATATACACCACAATATCCTGTTTCAATGCCAATGAAAGTAAGATCCCCCTCACAGCATACTCATGGTTTAGCAGACATAGCTGACAGTGTTGAGATAAATAAAATATACTCTACTAACATTATGTCAACAAAATGAGTCCCCAAAGGAGCAGTCCTGAAACCATTGCTTTGCTCAAGATGTTTTACCCATTGTAAAATGGGCTTATCAAGCATGAGTGTAGTCATGTTGGCAGATAATACAATAATCCTAAAAGACAGGAAAACAAAATGAAATCTTAGGAAGGACTGCCAGAAAGATTTTTCAGACACATGACTTAGTGTCCTGTCTTGCTCTCAAAATGAGTTAAGAATGAACACAGTAAAACATAGATCATACACTTTTGAGAACATCAAATATGTAAGCCTCACAAAACATTGTTATAAAAGAGAAATAAGCCAGCACCCAGGGACATCTCACAGTATTTGACTGGTAGGCTACAGCCCTCCCAAAATAAAATTACTGTTTGTGTGTTTTATATTTTTCCTTAAAAATGTTGACTTTCCAATTCTGAGACTTATAACTCTCTGTATATAGAAAGAGTTCTAATTTCTATTAAAAAGTCAAGTGACTCAAACAGGAATATGTTTTTCCCATTAGCTCAGGCTGCCTCAAAAGACAGGTGGCAAATTAAAACTGAAAGGCAATACTGTTACTTACAAACTGGAGTGTGAGCAAGGCAAAAACTTTGTTTTATTAAATACAGCTATTTGAATTAAAATACATGATCTCCACTGTCAGCAAATCTGTAGGACAGTATATATTTTCTTTAATAGTTAATATTGTGTGTGTGTGTATGTGTGTGTGTGTGTGTGTGTGTGTGTGTGTGTGTGTGTGTGTGTGTGTGTGTGTGTGTGCTCATGCATGGGTGCATGTATACAGGGAGTTGTGGGGTGGCAGTGGGTTTCATTGCAAGTGGCTAACAAAGATAAGTTGAAATGAGTTACCGCAGACATTATTTGTGTATTTGTTTGACCACAATGAGGCATCTGAGGTTTACACAGGCAATAAAGTAGCACTAATTGGTGGGCATATGTGTGTGTCGGGGTGGGATATGTATGTGCTGCTTAGAGTGTGCAGGGGATGGGTTGCAGTATGCTGCATTATACTACATTATATTATCCTGACAGGAGCCATCTGAAATACATTAATGTGGCTATTATGTATCAATGTATGCATCCATTAATTTGATGACATGCAGAGATACCTGAGGTGTACACATTTAATAAAGTGGTTGCAATTGCTGGGCAAATTTGTTAGGGTATGGGAATTGCAACAGGTTTCAGTGTATGTTATCTGGAAGCAATTTGATGAAATATACTATTGTGACCATTATTTGGTCATTTTCCATTCATTTGTTCACAACAAGATGTTTTTCAAAGAAAGTGACAAATCAAGGTTATCTAAAATTCAGAATTTCTGACAGATACATTATACTACAAAGCTAGGAAATACAGTGTTAAATTTGTATGCTATAATATTTAGCCTACTGCCTCACTGTCTATACCATTGACTTCAAATATAAAACTTAAAAAAAAAGCAACAAATGAGATATACAAAATATCATATACAAAGCTAGGTCAAAGGAACACCATCATATGACCCTAGCAAATTCATAATTTCCACAGTGACTACTCTATTATGTACTTATCCATAAGCTCCTGTTATTGGAACATTGTCTTCCTTTAACAACCAAAATTAGGATTAGTATCCTTCAATTTTGCCAATGGCTCTTGACCACTTAACTCATGTTTTCCCAAGACTAATCTCTCTCTCTCTTCATTTCTGTCCTATGATTCTGACTTAACTTCTCCTACTAGTCCTTCCTACCATCTCCCTATTTCTTTGCACATTTGATATCAAAACCTTCTCCACATTCTTTCATATTTTCTACTTTCCTGTCATAACTACATTCTCACAATCAATTCCTTTATCTTTCAAATGATTATCTGCTATGCTAATCTTATAGCTAGGCCTTCTCTATATTTTCCTGACCAAATCTTGACAATTGTTAATGCCATAATCTATCATCCACTTTCTCCTTATCTTGCATTCAACTGTTTCTCAAACACCTGGGATCTTTGGCAAAGAGTTTCTACCATGTTTAATTTTTCCTGTCCATGTCTTTCATTATGGCTGTTCATTCCCACTCCCAAATCTAGAGCTTACACACAGCACACTTTTCTGTTGTGGTATTTTCCAGTCACAATAAATTAGAGTAAAAATATGACCAGGGAAGTGTAGGTAAAGCTCTTTATCAGCACAGCAGTTCTCTAACATCAAATAATCAAAATATAGCATGGAAATGGCACCCCAACTCTATAAGCGCATTGTCTATTCGCATTGCAACCACTGACAAATCCAAGCACAAATATGATTTATAGCCATGTCACATCACTCTTTACTTTTACAATACTCACTATTAAACCAAAATAACAATGCCTTCACATCAGACCTCTCAACTGTCTCTATTTTGGAAAAATGTTCCTGTTTTTCTGCCTGATTTTACCCCTGTACAGGATGTCCCTATTTTTAGAGGTATGTTCCTATTTTCAGGCTTGATTTACCCATTTGCACAATTTTTTGAATATCCATCACCTGCAATTTTTGAACTTGTTTAGTACATAGAAAACCACACTACATAACAAACATATCAGTGGCAACAATAATTTAAAGAAGGAAGAAACACATCTCCCTTTTCCTGAAACAAAAATAAATTACCTTAAGTGGTAAAACTTTTCAATACAGTTCATAGGTTCATAGGTAGGTACTAGGCTATCAGCCCTAGTGTCTATACAAGCCTAGCCCAAAAGGTACCCTGGCTTTCGCCACCCAAGAAAATTATTTTCCTGTGCCCCTGTCGAGCAGAGCCACAGAGGTGATCCCTGGGGTGAATTTCCTATTTCCCATCCAATCATCAAGATTTTCTTGAAGAGTGCTAATGAGGAGCTTTGTTTGATATACATAGGTAGTTTGCTCCAGAGTATGGGAAGTCTCTGGGACAGGAATCTATCCCTCCAACATGTTCTGTTTATTGTGGTGACAAGGTTTAGGTCCCTAGAGCATATAGCTCAGAGGGATTAGGATTTCTTTAAGTGGAGCATGTCCAAATACTCTGGGTTTGACATAGCTTTGTATGTTAGGCAGAGATCACCTCTGAGTAGGCAATATGTGACGGAGTAAAGCTGGAGTTTTTTGAAACGGTCTGCGTATGGCATCTGTTTGAGGCTGGTAATCCTCTTTTTGAGGTATTTCTGCGGCATTTACAGTTGTTGTAGATGGCTTGTAAGGTACATACCAAAAGGGACGCTGTACTCTGTAATGGGTCTAATGAGTGATGAATAGAGGGGAACAATGACCTCTTTTTTCCTGGATGAGAAACCTTTTGTGATGAGGTGTGCCACATAGAAGGATTTCCTGACTACTGTGGCAATGTGATTATCAAAGGGGAGACTACTGTCCACCTGTGTCCCAAGGTCTCTTATCACACTTTTGGTGTTAAGTTGACTACCACCTATGTGGTAGCTCATGGGTACAGAGTTTTTACCAAAGAGGATGACAATGCACTTTTTGGCACTGAGCTTGAGGCCATGGCTTTGACACCAGGCATCTATGTAAGTGAGGCCCTTTTGTAGGATGTCCACATCATTAGGAGTTTCAGTTATGGCTCCTAGTTTGCAGTCATCTGTTAACTTTGTTAGCCAAAGACCTTCTGTGTTAGCCTGTACTTCAGAAAAGTAGATACCAAACAGGAGAGGACCCAGGACTGAACCCTGTGGTACTCCACGTGTCACTGGTCTGAAGTTGGATTTGGAGTCTGCTACTTTCACAGTGTGGGTTCTGTCAGTGAGCCAGTTGGCAACCCATCTTGTGACATAGGGATTTATACCTAGTTTAGTGAGTTTATCTATAATTCCAGAGTGGGGGATGGTGTCAAAAGCCTTGGCAAGATCTAGATAGGTTGTGTGAACCACCTTACCCTCGTCTATGGCTTTGGTGACTGCTTCAAAGAAGTCTATCAGGTTTGGGAGACATGATCTGCCTTTTACAAACCCGAACGGGGTAGGGTCCAGAGTTTGGAGATTACCAATGTCTTTGTTTATAAGTTCCATGATGATACATTCCATGGCCTTGTAGACTAGGCTCATTAGGCTAATGGGGCAGTAGTTCCCATGGTCCATGATGGCAACCTCTTTGTGGAGTGGGATAACCGTCGCTGTGTGCCATTCAGTGAGCACAGAGCCTGAGGTGAGGCTATGACTGAACATGGTGCTTAGGTGGGGTGCCAGTTCATTCTGTAGTTCATGTAGAACACAGCCTGGGATGTTGTCAGGTCCCATGGATGCTGTGTTCTTGGCTTTGGAGAGTGTGGTTTTTATCTGTGCAGCCATGATTACAGGAACTTTGCATTCTTCTGGTATAGAGATGGGCCCTTTAGGGGGTGAGAGGGGGGTAAAGTTAGCAGTGAACCTATCTGCCAGGATGTTGGCAATATCAGTTGGTTCTGTATATGAAGTGCCATGGTGCTGTAACTCAGAGCAGATCTGAGTGTTGCCATTGAGATTCTCGACATAGCTATAGAATGCTTTGTGGCTGTCTTTAGAATCAGTGGTGATTTTGTTTTCATAACTAGCTTTGGAGGATTTTATGAGAAATCTCAGCTTCTTACTGAGGCTGACCATGGAGTTCCTCCAATCATGGGATTTTACACTTTTTTGTAACAGTTTCTTTCTTCTGTTGTAGAGTTTGTTTATAGTAGGGGACCACCAGATTGGCTTCCTTTTTTTGGAGGATAGCATCTTGATTCTGTTAGGGATAGCACAATCCATGCACTCATGTAAGTGCTTATAAAGTGCATTTGTGTAGGATTCAAGCAGTCGTACCTCTATTGTCCGTCTGCATGGGTGTTGTGAAGTTTGCCACTTTTGTCTTAAGAAGCGTGAAGTTGGCTTTGGAGAAATTTTTTATGATGGTTTCCCTAATGGGGGTGGGGGCGGGATGTGGATGTCTAGGCTGATTAGCTTATGGTCGGATCTGACCAACGAGGAATTGACCTCTGGTGTGGAACACCGGTCGCCCATGTTGGTAATGGCAAGGTCTTGGATATTGTTGCCCCTGGTGGGGGTGTGGATAAGTTGATCCAAGGTGTTGGAATTTATGAATTCCAGAAAACGTTGAGCAAAAGAGTTGGTATACGAGTAGTTTTCCAGTTAATGGTGGGGTAGTTGAAATTGCCCATTATTAGGGTGTTGGGTTGTACCATAATATTTTCCAGTGTATCAAGAAATGAGGAGTGGGCATCCTGGGGCATGGTGGGGGATCTGTAGCAAGTTACAATTTGGATTGCTGTCTTGCCCTGAGTTAGTTGCACTTGGATAATCTCGGATACATTATGCTGAGCAACTAGCCTGGAGGTGTGGATATGCTTAATGAATATGGACATGCCTCCGCCTTTAGTGTTTCAGTCCAGGTTAGGTGGCCGAAAGGTGTGGAATGAATTATAGCCTGGTAATGCAGGGGTGCTCTCTGGAGCCTTGAACCAGGTCTCTGTCACTGCACAGATGTCGATATTCTCCATTTTAAGTTCAATAAAGTCTCTAGATTTTACACTGTCTCTTTAACAATATGCTTATGTTTGTCCATCATATTTCTCACTTCCTTTTTGAAACATGTTTTTGAGTATGTGGAATTTGTTATTCACATTTTATGCTAATTAGATGTCTAAATGTTTTTAACTGGCTGTTCTGACTTTTCAAGGGCCTTTTTCTTATTTTCACAGTTTGCAGGTTGAGAGGTATGCTTTGCAATAGTTAGGCCTCTATTCAATATGGCCTACAGAGATAGAAGTTTTAGTAAAATTGTTCTTGACAATTGGCACAGCCTTCCACATGAAAGAAGACAAGCTACTGATTTAAGGGTGTTTAGAAGCAAACTATATTACTACCTAAAAGAAACCCACAAATTGTCCAGTAATGTGCACAAAGGATAATCTCACAAAACATACACATCACAGCAACATCTAGTAATGCTTCCTCCTTAAAGTGGACTTCATAGATTAAACCAGTAGCACCAACTACATAAATATGCAAATAAGCTATCTACATATTTACGATACCGCTACCCTAATTTTCCTTACTCAGCTTACTGTTACCTCTTTTATTCTCCTCTACCTCTAACCTCCTTGCACTCGATTCTCATTACATAGTTATATAGTTTTTATGACTTCTGTCTCTCCTTACTACTAATAACCAGGTATCCTTTCTCTGTTATCTACTATAGTCATGACCTACTACAATAATTCTCTTACATTTTTCTTATATAAATATGTTTCAGTTAATATCTTCTTCTTCCGGCTTTTTCCCGGTTAGGGGTCGCCACAGCAGATCACCTGTCTGCTCACGATTGGCAGTGGAGTTTTATGGTGTTGAGTTGCCAGCCCGGCGCCCAACCTTCTACAGAAGGCACACACACACACACACACACACACACACACACACACACACACACACACACACAGCCAATTTTAGAGTGTCCAATCCACCTACAGCATGTCTTTGGGATGTGGGAGGAAACCCATGTGACCACAGGGAGGACATGCAGACGCCGCACAGAAGGCATCCCAGCCGAGGATCAAACCAGAGAACCTCTTGCTGTGAGGCGGCAATGTTAACCGCTGCACCACTGCGGCCGCCCTAAATATGTTTCAGTTAATATGCTCTTTGTGATTCCATATAAATGGTGGTGTACTATTTTTAATAGGAGCAAGGTCTACCACAAAATGCAGAATACTGCGTCTATCATGTAAGTGTACTTTATACCTGGCCAATGTTTTTTCTAAGTGACTTATCTATATTATCAGTGTTTTTGATATTCTAAGTGTATTTTCCATTTAAGATGACTATTTATACCCTGCTATAAATGGCAGGACTCTCATTGATTCTGTGTTATCATATGCAAGCTCTGTACCAGCTTGGTGGCGGCATCTGGTGGTCTAACTACCACTGGCAGGTTACACAAGAGTGGCAGCAGCTTATTTCTGTATAATATAGTTACACCAAATAATATAGTTATAGCAAACAGTAATACACGTTTATTCATGTCTTGATCAGATGACCATTGAGAAATAAGTTGATTTTCAAAATGAGAACTTGTGCAAAATTAAAAAAAAAGCATACCAGATATATTGAAAGGCCCATAAATAAAAACATTCTGCAACTGAATTGCTTTCAGAAACGTTTTTGGAGATGAAAAGCATTATATGCACATATTAGAACTCAAGGTGGATTGAGAAAGTAGAGACTCATAGTTGAGGAAAGCAGGAAATGTAGGGGAGAGAGTGTAGAAGGCAAATGGGGTGCGTAAAATATAAGGGTGGAGGCAGTAGTGACCATTTTTTCCCCAAGACAAAATATCAGCAAATGGAATGATTCTAAAGGTTTTGCGTACCACTGAGACCTTTACCTGTTACCCTCATGCTCAGCACCCATTATAAAGAATAAAATGAAAAACAACAACGCAAGTGATTTTTTTGTCACTGAATTATTTTGATGCTCTAGCTAATATTGTCAGAGGTTAGTTTGGATTATACTGTGATATTTTCATTGAATTAATTACTACCCAGGTTTGTTTATTCTGAATTCTTCCATATTACTGCCTGTAGAGAAAATCTGGTGTTCAGTAAGAATGCACTACAAATTAAAGAGGCACACCTGATTCCTTACAAAAACATTAGGTAATTACCGTACTGGTACATTTTATTTCTTATACTGTTCTTAACAATTATGTGCACTGCATCCATACTAACCTGTTTCTACAGTGTGCTAGCCTTCATTTAACTAAATGATACTACCCCATGGGTCTCACTAAAGTTAGCTTGCAAGCACATAGCACTGTGAAGTCCCAAAGGACGAAACGCATCTTCAAGACAGCTGTTATCATTTTATGTTACAAATCTGAACAAAGTCTTCTGTATTTACACATTGTTACCTAACTCTGATATTACCCTCAGGTTTGCACAGGGAATGGACACTGCTAATCAGGATTCCTTGAACTTGGGATATAACTGCTTGAAGAAAGACATTGTGTGCATGTGCTTTGTGTGTGTGTGTGTGTGTGTGTGTGTGTGTGTGTGTGTGTGTGTGTGTGTGTGTGTGTGTGTGTGTGTGTGTGTGTGTGTGTGTGTGTGTGTGTGTGTGTGTGTGTGTGTGTGTGTGTGTGTGTGTGTGTGTGTGTGTGTGTGTGTGTGAACTTCTTAAATAATCCATAACATAAGGCATGACAGGTTAATGATCCACCTTAAAAATAGTTATCATCTTAAATAGCTCAAGAGACTGAAACAATAACTGTGATACTGTGATTTGACCTGGGCACTCATTAAGTGCTGTATTCCTACATACAAACAAACATACATGCACACATTTAAGCAGAGAATAAGGTAAGTCCACTTGGTCTGTCTGTCATTTCACCATATCCTGTACCATCTTTGTTCAACAAATACAAGTAGGTCTGCCTTGAATCCCTCCACACTTCTGAGTTGATATGGGCTGGTATAGAATGTTACTTATTTCACATTCTTTTATAGAACAGATGTGCTATTTATAGATTAATGTTCATATTCACCTCAACCTGTTAATTCCCATCTGTTAAGGAACATGAACCTTCACTGTATTAACCACTTCACTGTTTTTTTTTATTAGTAACACTCAAAAAACAATATATCATTACCTGCCATGAAAGTAGTGACTAAGTTAGTGTTTATTCTTCTGTATCTTAGGATGCATGGCCTTAAAGATTTCAGTTTGACTTCATATGTCAGTCCTTTCAAATATTGTACTTGTATCATTAATATTTGCCATTCTTTTCATCCTCACTATGTGGTATGATTTTTATGCTGACCATTATTCTGCTAACATATCCAATAACTATGTAAATGTTTTTGAGGTCCTTGCTTTAACAAGCCTAGGTATACTGCAAGCTTTTTTGCAGATGTAAATCATGTGGTTTAATGTTAAATAGCAAGTTACCAGCACTAAGAGTACCCACAGCTGTAGCAAGGGAGTTTGGTGCCCCCAACAGCACACCTGTTTGATGTCTCTTGTGTAGTACTGTAAGTGATTATGACTGCTCAATGGCAGAATTTAAACTGCCATAGTATTTTTGAAGGCAGCAACAAGGTATTTCTATATTAATAAACATATCTTTATAAACTGTTTGTGTTCTCATGCCCCACGCTCCAATTTGTTAAAGGCATTGATTGTCACATGCTACCTTAAAAAGACTGATAGTTTAGAAGTTTATAGTAAGGGATCACACAAACTTGTCTAGCTGTTTTAAGGTAAATTTAGCCAATTATCACAATTTGCTGCTAGGGCAGCCACCCTCTCCATACCTTCCTAACTACCCCTCTGACTATATCCAGGTCTTCAAAACAGTTTCCTATTTTAACCAAACTTTTTCTCTATTTAAGATTTTTCTGTTCCATTTTTGTGGTTCTAAACTTAGTTTAAAATTTTAGTCTTACTGAAATGCATGCTGTGTGTCTTATTTCATTTTGGAATTTTGTCTAATTTATCCGGCAAGAATGTTATATCATTGCCTGGTATTACATCACATATGTTTTTTTTTTGTTTGTTTTTGTGCTCCCCAGCACCTTACTTGTGCTTCATCTACCTTTGCTCATCTGCCCCTTTTATTCCAACATAACTGCAGCTGACTATTCCTGGGCTACATAAAAGCCCTGTGGCCCATTTGTTACTGGCTGGGCACTCCCATCAATGTTCTGGTAGGCAGTAAGTAGTGAGCCAGATTGCTGGTATGGGGGAAGCTTACCCTCTTCCAGTGGAACACCTCCCCCCCTTTGGTGGTTCCTCTGACCTTGAAGTCACTACCTCTCTATGTGGATCATTCCCTTGCATGCTAGTTTCTCCGCAGCTACTAATACATTATAGTTGCGAGCTCATCCATCTCAGAACTCTATTGGATAAACATCTAATGCTACCACTAGTTGTCGGTTATCTGAATGCCTTTGCAAGGCTGAGTTAAGTTGTAGTCACTATCAAACTTTAATCTTTTCCTGCAGACACGTTTTCCCAGAATGCCACATTATATAAAAGGTGAGTTCTGCCTGTAACAAACCCATGCTCTTGCACATCTAACAGCAGTAGAACGGCTATATCATTTTGGATAAACTCCATTATGACTGCCTAGATAAAGTACATAAAATTATTTTCTGACTAAAGTAACAAATACAATGTCCTCTGTAACATCTCCATATAATGTCTGACAAGCACCTGTTAAGTGTAACAATTTAAATCTTCCAAATACAGTTCTTAACACTGGCTGTACAAATAATATTTGAATACTAGTGGTACTGTAGCACAGAACTGGAGCCAGCAGTTCTTGGGCTAAGAAAAAGCCATGAGGCCCACAGCACTTCAGTAACTGGGTAGATCTCACAAGATAAAAAAGCAAAATAATATTGCAGGACGAAGGCTAGGAGGTTACTTGTTATCACAGAAAATTGCATTCCAATAACTACATTCTCTTTGTGAAAAAAAAAAGAAAAATGTACTTGCAAATAACCTAAACATTGAAAATAAAATGTTACACATTAAAGAACACAATATTCTGTAATGATTTTATATCATTAAATGGTGTGACTGATGTGTGATCCAATCACTTCATTAGCATTTAACCTCTGAAGGAGATGAGTCACTGAGAGTAAATATAGTTAAACACCCAGATGGGGGTGTGACTTATATTCAGAATTACCTCTTCATCTCAAGAGAAGCCAAGCTTCATCTCAAGGGAGAAGTCTAAGATGCCAAAGATGCTGGGCATGAGGGAGCAAACTTCAACATAGCTCACATCCCAGTCAGGTATTTCTGCAGTTAAGCCATACTTTTTATTGAAAATTTTGTTTCATAGTATTTGCTTTTTTTCAGTACCTGTGATTATGTAATACACAGTCATGTACATTTCAGTATTTAAAAGACTCCAATGATGTAAAGATTCAGAAGCCAGTTGTTCCCTGACATGGATGATTGCTTTCTAGTAATTCCACTCTGTACTTATTGAAGTTGGCCATTGTGCGGGCCCTTATGGTGATGCAGTGTGTTGAGGTCATTCAGATTGGAAGACATCATCTCTGACCCCTTCCCACAGGAGGACCTTCACTAAAGTAGAATTAGACATGCCATTGTCAGATGGTATTGCCCATGGAAAGAGTTGACAAAGCAATGATTTTAGCTTACTGGCTAAGAAGAGAGTGCAGGGCCTAATGACACTTTGATGTGGCATTTGAGCAAGA
>NC_056741.1:824155492-824220492 GCF_019279795.1 Protopterus annectens | reverse complement strand
CACTATGCATTGCCCAGTATGTATCCAGTTAGCTATGCTGCTTCATGCAGTGACCCGTTCAAAAATTACTACTGCATAGGTGCACAGCCCTTGTCTATGAATTACAGCTATAGACTTCTTCAAATTCAAAAATGTACTATTTGACTGCACAGCCTATTGGCTTCCTTATCTACATATTTTGTGCAAGATATTGCCGTGGCAACACATTTTTAATATTTTCATTTTCCATTCATTATCAAGCTGAGCCTGCGTTTCTGAATGCTTGTTAATTGTCAGGCACTATTTTACTGTAATGTTGTGACACTAAGTTTAAGAACCGAACAAAACCAAAATGAATGAAATAAAAAAAAAAATGATAGTAGATATTTACTAGTTTCTTTAGATCAAAAATGTGAAATATAGGTTAAGCACCCTGTTAGATGTTAACCACTTACAGAAATGAGTAGAATTCAGAAAAAAAAATGTGCGTCAGATCTTCACAGCTGACACTACCAGTGGTGTCATGCATGACCACTTACAAGGACATGGTCGACATGTGATAAACAGTAATTCTTCTGATGCAGTTGGCCTGTGAAAAACAACATAAATTGTATAGTTTGCCTCAATAAAAAAAATCATTATTAGCTTTATTCTCTCTCTGGTCTGTGCTTGTCAAAGGAAATTGTGACAGATTGCTCCATGGAATTCTACAGTGCAGAGCAGTGTACATCTTAAATGAAAGCAATGCTACTAAAATGGCACAAAACAATACCAAAAAAAAAATCATTATAATATATTTTATGAGTTCCTCCAAATTGCACTGATTAATGTATGGAATTTCACACACGTCTCTTTGGCATCTTTCATCCACACCATAGAACCTTCACACAGCTACAAACCACTCAAAATCTTGTAATCTCACATTATTCCCTTTACTGATTAGCTTCCACAACAAATACCCACAGATATTTTTCTTTTACTTTAAGATTATTTATTGCTGTCTTTTTCACTGTTACTTACATAAAACACTTCTACCACCTTCCAGGTCTCCTTTTGCTTAACTGTTTTGCTCTGAACTGCAATAGTTGTTGCTCCTAATTTAATTCCATTCCTGTCTTTTATTGCCAAACCAAAGCATTCTTTCTGCTCCCTCCCCCTTTCCCTTCTACTGCAGGGAGTGACATTTTATCCTTTTTCTGCAGCCATTCACAATTCATTTTTCTATAATGTATGCACATCTTTATACTGACCTTCATTAAAATTTTCAAATACATTGTACATACAAGTGCATTCCTCAATACTATATAGTGACAAACATGATCAGAAAAAAAAGAAAGAAAAGAAAACTGCTTTTTGCTGTTTTTCCTGCCTGCTGTCAGCTTTTCGTGCTAGATTGCTCCACAGCGAGATGTGGAAATTTGCCCTTTCCCCACTGTAGTACGATCCCGGAGTTGTTATATATAATTAGTAGGTGGCACATGGGGCTTGCCTCCCTGCAAAACACTGTTTTTAATTTATTTTTGTTTGTGTTTGGTATTTGGTTTGCTTGATCTTTTTAGATCAATGATTTTTCAATGTTCAAAACAGCATTAGCTCTTGGCCAAGGCACTCAGTTAGCACATAGCACAAGTATATAGTTTTCTTTGTTCATCTAGATCTATACACCAAGGTACTTTGCCATTGGATCATATAGATTCTAAATGCAGTATAACATATGTTATGCTGTAACTTAAATTGCTAACAGTCCTTAACAGCATGGGACGTAGAATGCAGCTGTCCTTCAAAGTTTGGGGGAGGCCCTCTACTCACTTAGTATATGATCCAAGAGTGCCACTGCTATTCGCTAGATATCTGCACATGATTGGGTATTGTAGGGTGATTCAGAGTTACAAATCATGCTACATGTATAACTGATTAAGGGACAAGTCCACCTAGACCTGTTATGGGACAGTACACTGTATTTATGACTGTGGTGGTGCATAACTTAGCCTGATGATGCATTAACTATGAGGATTTAAAAGAAGATTTGTTCTGCATCCAAAAGACTCTTACCAAAATTTCAGGACAGTTTGCAAAAACGAACTCCACTCTGAAAGATTTAACCAAAAAGATAGATGTCATTTAACATAAAAATATCCTCTTCATATGACTGCTACAAGAAAATGACCCAGTTCCAAAAGAACACTCTGCATTAAACAGAACTCTTTGAGATAAAACATGCCCCCGGATTTACTAATCTTCCATGCAGGACTAGCTTAGTCCTGCATGGAAGTGACCATTTAGGAGCAGGACGGCAGCATGCCATGCATATTAATGAGGTGCACTGCCTGAGCTCCTAGGCTTATACAGAGCGTGTAAGAGTGAAGGGGGCATGTCTGAGAGCAGAGCTCTCAGAATAAACATGCCCTCGCAATGTAGAACAGCAAAAAGGGGTATGCAATGAGCGAGACTGCTCACAGGTGACCGCATATCCCCACCAAGAGTCCCCCTTGTGTATAACAGCAACAGAATGTAGAAATAAAATGAAGAAATCCTTTTTTATTTTTAAAATTCGATTACAGCTAACTATAGATGCACGGGGGTGCCCATCACTTAGCTACAGTTAAAGCAGCTTAAAAGTCTGAAAAGGATAACAAGGAAGATATATGCAAATGAAGCAGCCTAGCAATAGTGTAGTGGGCAGAGCATTCACCTGACGAATAGACATTCCCTGTTCAATTCCCACTGCAGCACATTTCTTTTTACATGGCAAAGCACATTATGACCAATATTTTTGTTGCATAACCCACTAAATAACATATATTTATGAACTGGAGTACTGCAGTAAATGCACGTGAGGTGTCAGTGTCATAATTAATAAGGCACTAGTAAGCAGGTTTAAGCACAAATAAGCAGTAGTAAGCATATTTAAGCATTAGTAAGTGGCCTTAAGACCATTTGCGTGGAGGTAAGCAATGCCTACACTGGCTAAGCAATTCTAAAGCTAACTCTCTGTAAGCAGATGTAATGGCAGGTTAGCAGTGCTTACCATCGTGCAAACCTGCTTACAACTGCTCAAAGGTGCCTTAATCACTCTGTATCCAATGGCCCTTGTTCTGCCCATCAACAAAATAAACAGCCATGCAGGTCTTGAACCCAGGACCTTATATACCATAGTCCCAGTAATTATCCACCAAGCCATCACAGAAGTACAGAAGAATGAGGTAGCAGCAAACAAGTCCTCACCATAGTATAACAAACATGAACCTGTGAAAGGCATCAGTATACAGTCATATGTGCCATAACCCACTACATAACATAAATATGTGAACTGGAGTACAACAGTAAGCCCAGAAGTAATGTGTAATTGTAATAGAGTGTTGAAGTCCCCAATAAAGCACAAGGACCCCACAGAGTGTACGTACACATTAATCATGGATACCAGGCATACATATAAGGTGTAATGAATAATAACACAATGCCAAAAAGGCATTATAATGAAAGTCTAATGTAAGCAATGCTAAGCATTGCACAGGCCAGCTTAGAAGGTGTGAGCAATTTGTAGCAAATTGTGCTCAGTGGTATACCCCTTTAAACAATGCCAACCCTAGGTAAGCAGGTTTGCCCACAGCTTAGCCTTTTCAAAACTGGCCAATCATGGAAAAGTATGGGAAATTGGCCCTACTTAAACCCAAGAGGCGGGAATACATCTCATAACTGGTTGTAGCTTCCCCTTGCAGGCACTATGGCAGTAAGGGGAGAAGGTGTGCACTTCCGGGCGCAGAGCTGGTGCATCCAGGAGTCCAAGGTCATGGCAGGACTCCTAGTTAAAGACTATGCTCAGAGATTGCTCCAGGGTCAGTACCAGGGCTCCCAATATAAGGCGGAGGCCTGAGATCATCTTGCCCGTGACCTCACCAGTGCCACTGGCGTACCCTGAACTGGTGAAGCAGGTCAGGCACCACTATGCCAACCTGAAGCGGCATAAGGGGGGATTCTTGGAGGAGTGGCTCCAAGAGGCTAGAGCGGCAGGGGATGTTCCAGCCATGTGTAAGTATCACCCCAGTATGTGTGTAATAATTGCCAACTCAGGTATATCATGGATAGGTATGGATAAATATTCCTCTTATGTCCCCCGCAGCTTCAATGGAGTAGGCCGTGAGCCAGAAGGCCCATATCTGTCACCTGGCGAGGTTGTGAAGTGAGACAGGTGAGTAATACTCATGCATTTACTGTCATAGGAAATAAAAATAAAAGTAGTAGTAAATAAGTTGCCTGTATAAAACCAGTATTGTTCAAGGCGAGTACTGCATACACTAGAGAATATGGCAGGAAGAATCTCATATTGTTTGTATGTCAATAAAAGTGTAATATCCTGACAAAACAGGTCTAACTGCTGGACTGCATGTGTATATACTGGTATCATATGGTAATGTAGATTTGCAATTATATAATAGTACTGTTGTATTAAGCATTATTACCCACACTGTGCACCATAAATTCAATGTGTAGGAATACCTGTATATGACAGGTGTAATCTCCTGAGGCCATTTAGTACAACTGAGAGACACACAGACAGTAAACAGGAAAAATGCAGACAACAAAAACCGAATAGCACATGCAACTGAGATGTGAACTGTTGTTTTTTTAGCACACACAGCCATGGTTCAAATCCTGCCAGTGGTAGTATTCTGCATACAGAATCATACCCCACAACTGTACAGATATGTCCAGAATGTCTATTAAAGTGGTCCATATCTATTGCCTATCAACCTGTCCCCCTGGGAAATCAGTGGGATGATCCCAGATGTATAGGCAGCAAACAGGACATACAACTGATTGACATACACCTATGACAACAAACCTGGCACACTAGCAACTCCTCAATACCTTATGTGACTAAGGAGCCATGTATGTCCCATTTACACCCCAACTTGTTAAGCTGTGGTCAGAGTGTGTACAGTAACAGAGTGAGATGTATGTGCATAATAGTAATGTGGAACCTGGTACTGTGTGTGGGAACATTCAGGTAGTGCTAATAAACATTCCTCCAACAGGTCTGTCAGATACCAACACTGTGCTCAGAAATACAAGAATGATATGCAGTTGCTCTGAATAATGAGGTATTACACATCACTGTCACCCACACTGTCCAACAACATATAACTGTCTAGGAAATCTGCATATGAGTGTTGTAATACAAGGTCAGAATGCAAAAGCACAGGGGATTAATAAGACAGAAAGCAGATAGGAGATATACAGCAATATCTATAGAGCAGACACAACTGTGATGGACAGTGTTTAGGCTGTAGCAGACACAGTCATTGTATCAATCCTGGGAGTGGAATTAGGCTGCATACAGAATCATACCCCACAACTGTACAGATGAAGCCAGAATGTCCAGTATATGGGTTCATATCTGCTGCTTGTCCCCCTGTCCCCCCTGGTAAGTCTGTGGGATGATCCCAGATGCTCAGCCAGCAAACAGGGAATACAAGTGATTGTCAAACATCTATAAGAACACACCTGTCACTGTAACAACCCCTGAAACTGTTAGGAGAGTAATAATTCAAGTATGTCCTATCTACACTCCCATGCCGTCAAGCTGTGGCCAGAGTGTGTACAGTAACAGAGTGAGATGTATGTGCATAATACTAATGTGTAATCTGGAACTTTGTGTGGCACCAGTCAGGTAGTGCTAACAAACATTGCTCCCACAGGTATGTTGGATACGAACACTGTGCTGAGAAATACAGGCCATTATAACCAATACCAAAGTGAACTGGTACTGTTCACTTTGGTATTGTATGGAATTGTGGGTGTTGCAGTTTCTCTGAATAATAAAGTATCACTGGCCACTGTCACCCACACTGTGCTACGTGTAGGAAAGCATGTTCATGTGTGTGTCAGGTCACTAAAGGTGGAAGAGGGCAATATTCTAGATATGTCCAGGCACACCGGCATGTGGTCAACACATGGCCAGAGTCTGTGCAGAAAGAGTTGGAGAGCATAGTGCAAAACATCAACCCGGAGTCTGAGAGTATGTGTAGAAACAGTGTTAACAAACATTCCCTCCATAGGTATACCAGGTAAGAGGTGTATACTGCATGTAAAACTGGGTCATGTGTAATGATGATGGCAGCCATATCACTTTCCAAACTAAGGCAATAGGGAAGTATAGTAAGACTTGTAAGGTACAGATAACAGCACTGACTAGGAAAGTAATGTGGACTACAGGAATATATTAGTTGTTAATTGACATCTTTCTCTCCCCCCACCTTATCTCCAACAATAATCAACATACCCACCCCAACAGATATGTAATGACTCTGATAATGTCCACTTGTTTGATAAATATTTGCATGGTTCCCATGCATGTGCTATACTGAATTATTCCAACATTGGTGGCATGGTGCTATCAATGTACCTGCGTGCTGCCACTGTGGTCCCATATATGCATGTGTTCTGTTTGCTGTGCAACTGTTCTGTATCTGGTGTCTGGGTTAATGAGAATATATATACATGCTGTTATACCTAACCCTGGAATGTGTTGACTATTACTAACCCACAAATGATGATGAAATCTAAACACTATAGCACGCTTGGGAAGGCTGGTCCCAGCGGACCCACCTGTCCCACCTCAGCTGGCTGTGGCACCGGGCACCAGCATGTCTGGGGCCCAACCCAGGACCTCCCTGTCCATTGGTCCTGCACCACCTTCAGGTGGAACCACCCCAGGGCATGGGGCCTTCCCCCTCAGGAGTGGGCACGGGCAGACACCTGTCACCAGGTCGGGGTCGTGGTGCATAGAGGATTCAAAGAGGAGTTTGGTGATGTTCTACACCATCTCGAGGGCCGCGCGTCATGATTAGAGAGTCAGCCTGGCACTGTGACTCAGCCCCCAGCACAGCTGTGAAGGTGCAGTGGTGACTCCCCATGGGTGGGGACCTCAGTTCCACTGTTACCACTAAAGGGCTTGTGGGCTTCCGATATCCCAGCACCCCTCCCCATCAAGGTGTTTACCCCCCACATGTGTCATATACCACCCCTGTATGCGTCTTGTTTGTCTTGTCTGTTTACTTACCCAACCTACCTCCCCAAATATACCTACTACCCCTCCACAACATTCCACTCTCACCTGAAAACAAAGGGCTATCTCTTCCCACAAAAAAATCTTGCCCCATACATAGCTATCCATTTCACACACATGTCCACTGGACACATGTATTCCGGTCTAATTAGCATCACAACTTATTATTGTTGTCCTCACACCTCTCTCAGGGGTTTGAGTGTCCAAATCTACCTACAAATGCAGTGTATATGCACAGCTGTTGCTGTAGAAGAAATGGGCAGCTATGAACCTTCCCTACACCCTTCCTGCACATCCCTGGCTATTTTCCCTACTGTCTTTCCCTCTTTGTGCCCCTTTTTTCACCACTTTCCTATCAACCCCATTTTCTTTTCTTTTAAAGAAATTAGCACAGGAGTAAGTGGCAGTAAGCACTTTTAAGCAGCAGTAAGCGGGTTTAAGCCTGTTTGCACGGGATAAGCAATGCCTACACAGGTTAAGCAACTTAGAAGCTGAGTATAAGAAACTGTAACCGGATGTTAGCAGTGCTTACTTCTGTGCAAACCTGCTTACCTGCTTACAACTGCTTTAAAGTGCCTTAATCCAGGTACACACTTAATATTGCAGTCAACAGAGAGGTCACCTACAACCCACGTATGCAGCTCTACAGATGCATTGGGGAAGTACTAGTCAACACCATGGAGTGTAGCCAAATATTACAGGTGTCACATGGGCTGACGGAGCAGCATATCTGGCATGTACTGAGTATTACATACACATGTCCCACCAGTGGGAGGTATTATGGATAGAACATAGTAGCCCACACATATAGGGGCCATGCACATAATTTCCGGGCATACAGAGGTACATACCGAATGACAGAAGTAAGGCCATGTAAATCCACTACACATGGGTCAGGCAGGTAAAGTAGCAACAGGCCTTGTGTTGTGGCCACTTGTGTGGGAATTTAGAAGACTGTGATGTTAATGAGTGGTATCAATGTGTGTATGTTAACAAGTGTGATGCAGGATGGGGTAACACATGGACATATACGTGGGACTGTCTGTAAAGCCATGGACAGGTAGGTATTACAGAGGTGTGTGTGTACTGTTAGGCAATGCTGTACAGGTTTTAAGGTGTGTTTATTGTTTTCCTCCACAGGTGGCGAGGTTGGCCAAGGTCTCTCCTGCATGCAGTTTGATGTAGGTGTCCATACAGACACCGATGATGATGATGATGATGATAATGTTGAGGCACAGGTGGGGTTGTCAGAGGCCGACACTTTGCCAACATTTGACATCCCCCTTTTAGCCACCCCACCCCCACACACAGTTTCAGTGCCTATACGCCCCCCATCACCAGTGGCCATAGCAGAGGGACAGCTGGCGTTCAGTGGCAGTGCACAGGAAAGTGTGGTAACCATGCCTACTGTGTCCAGTTGCAGCAGGCATAGCTGGATGTCCAGCAGGCTGCCACATAGGCAGATGTCCTAGGGTGCTCATGGTAGGGCCGCTGGACATCATGCCCCTGGCAGAGCCGACATAGCTGCTACCAGCAGAAGCATGTTTCAGGCTGTCATGGCAGTGCAGGCACATATAGAACATTACCACAGACAGGGCCTGAGGCTGCAGAGGGCTGTTCTCACACCTGCAAATGACAACACCAGTGAACTGGCTGGTGCCATCCGTGGATTAACTGAGTTCATGGATAGATGGCCTGGTGAGATGATGGCCCTCATCAACCATGGTCTGTCCGTGCTTGAATGTGTGGTGGGAGTGCGGGGATGTCCGCGTGGATGTAGGCCAGCAACGCCAACAGCTGGTAGTCAATGTGGATGTGCCAGGACACCAAGGGGATCCCATAGTGGCAGTAGCAGCCCCAGAAGTGTGGGGGGTGTGCTGTCCACACCACACCACAGTAGGCCACGGGCATGTGGTCCTAGCCAGTCCCAGGAGGGACCTGGTACCAGTGGACAAATGTCATCAGCAGGTGAGAGTAGCACATCAAGGCCTGTACCTGGACATGCCCACGGAACCCCTGGCAGGCACAGTCCATGTGTCCATGGTCAGAGTTAGTGAACTGCACATCCTGCCAGGTATGGTCTGCAGATGTCCATAAACACCTGTGCAGGCAGCCACGTGGCAGAACTGTGTGTATGCATACCCACACACTATGCAAACACACCTAGGGCAACCCCATACCTACACATACCACATCACCTCAGCCAGCTCCACGGAGTACACCCCTCACCCACACACATGGTGTCAAATGTATGGCCCATCCTCAGCCTCTGGCAAACTAACACCACACCCTGTGCATATGATGATACCTGTGCCCCATCCCTATCATCCATACCATCGATGCAGGGACAGGCTGATATGGTTCTGATGCAAATGTTGACTGTACAACAGTGTACCATGGTACTGCAGTGTAACATCTTGTAGGGAGTAGAGTGTGAGGCATAATTGGCAGGTAGTGTAGCCATCCAGCAATGATGCCTTATAGCTGTTAGTAACACTGGTTGGTTGTGGTCTCTATAATGTTATCCAATTGTGTTGTAGGTGTACATGTGTCAGCACTAGGATGCACTGTGCATATGATGATACCTGTGCCCCATCCCTGTCATCCATACCATCGATGCAGGGACAGGCTGATATGGTTCTGATGCACACGGTGATTGTACAACAGTGTACCACAGTCCTGCAGTATAACATCTTGTAGGGAGTATAGTGTGAAGCATATTTGGCAGGTAGTGTAGCCGTCCAGGAATGATACCTTATAGCTGTTAGTAACACTGGTTGATTGTGGTCTCTATAATGTTATCCAAATGTGTTGTAGGTGTACGTCTGTCAGCACTAGGATGCCCTGTGCATATGATGATACCTGTGCCCCATCCCTGTCATCCATACCATCAATGCAGGGACAGGCTGATATGATTTTGATGCACATAGTGACTGTACAACAGTGTACCACAGTCCTGCAGTGTAACATGTTGTACAGAGTAGAGTGTGAGGCATATTTGGCAGGTAGTGTCGCCGTCCAGCAATGATGCATTATAGCTGTTAGTAACACTGGTTGATTGTGGTCCCTATAATGTTATCCATGTGTGTTGTAGGTGTACATGTGTCAGCACGAGGATGGTCTGCAGTCATATTGCACAACGGGGTATGTCACTGTGCTGACACCATGGCTGTGATATATCTGGGGTACAGTCAAACACATTTCACAGGTTACTACACCAGTTATTGCCTGTGCCACATGGACAGGTGGCCTACTGAGGCATGTATACCCTGCAACCTGATGTAGACCCATCCACATGCACGCACACTGTTACTTGCCAACACTGGGACTAGACCCCTACCAAGCTATGTCGTGATACTGACATGTGTGGCTTACATTGCACACACCACACAGTGTTTAGGGTGAGGTGTGTCCCAGGTTACATGGTACATGCAGAATATCCTCCGGCATGTACAGTATGCTAATGGGGGATGTAATGGGTGTATTTGGACGATACATAGTGTGGCATACTGTCATATACAGACACATAGCAGCCAGACACACATGTCAGATACCAGGTCCTATCACTGCTAACTACCTTGACCGTGTCTCTGATGTGTTACAGGTGGGCTGCACACATCACATGCATAACTGGCTTGGATTGTGGTAACAGTTACCTGTATGATTGGTGGTGACAGTGGTAACCATAATGTGGTACATGGGACATATACCTGGTGTACCTTGGTATAATAGTGTACACAGCACCCACATCTCCCACTGGATATTGTACTCCCTGAAACTCATGATGACACTCTGCCATACCCACCATCACACATTGGCCATGACTGCGATACAACCCATACTATACCTCAACATTGGTACTACAGGGATATACATCTCATGCACATGCCACACGCGTAGTAGGGCATCAGTTAAGCATAGGTTGCCTGTACATATCCCAGCTGGATACCTGCCATCTGCACATCTGTACAGGGATAGACAGTCATCAGCTTGGCAAGTAGCTATGCAGTAGCATGAGTGGGTTGACAGACCAATAAAGGGTATATACTGTAACAAAGCTCAAACACATGGGATACAACAGGGAAACCTCAGTGTCCAGCCATGCTCACAGGAGTGCCTGTTGTCAGTACTACATTTAGCACTCTGCTCTTGCCTGGGATAGCACTGTCAACAGTAGTACTGCCATGATGCACTACATGCCAGTGTGACAGCATGTACCCTGGGCTACTACACCTGTATGTCACACAATCAAATGGCTAACAGTGCTGTACAGGCCTCATATATGCCTGTGTCCCACACATGACACTCACACCCCTTGCTACTGTAATGACAGCACATCGGTGCATGTATTGTACATAGTATCACATACATTTATTACAGGTTATCAGACTGGGTTGTGTGTCCTGATTACCAGGGCTAAGCTGTGCTTAGCAAGTATCAACATTGCTGCAATATAACAGCTAAGCTGATTTGTACACTGGTAAACACTGTCTACACTGTGTAAGTGCCCGTACATTTACCCATAGCTTAGCACCGCTTAGCTTCACACAAGCCCACGCAAATGCACTTAAAGCTGCTCAAAACTGCCTTAACCACTCTGTATCTGACAGTCATTGTTCTGCCCAGAAACAAAATGAACAGCCCTTGCAGGTCTTGAACCCAGGATCCTTCACATTGAAGTCACAGCACTTAACCACTACGCCATGACCACTGTGAAGACAGCTGTTGTTTTACCAATATAGCTGTCAATACACATATTGAGTAGTATTGAACAATTGCCTTTAGTTCTTAAATTGTGTAGTCCTTGTTAGTAATATGACTGTTGCATCACATATGTTGTTTTATCATTATGTGAACATAGCAGATACATACGGTGAGATACATGTGGGAGGGTATACACAACTGTGATGTTTATGCATGACAAGAATATGGTTGTATACATATCATAGGTGTATATATATGTCTACATGTACATACACATGTATACTCATACATATGTCTGTATACACATCTGTATAGTGCTACATATATATGGCCATGTGTACATCTCTTCGTATGTACATATGTATATATATATATATATATATATATATATATATATATATATATATATATAAATATATATACATATATGTATATATACATATGTGTAGATATAGATATACGTATATGTATATATAGATATATGTGTGTATAGCTATATATGTATGCACATCCTATGTTTACAGATATGCCTAGTTATGTTGGTATATATACATATATATATATATATATATATATATATATATATATATATATATATATAACTATATGTGCATACATATCTATTCTGATATAACTACTACTGTCAATATATTTGTAGATATCCATACATATATGTGCATATGTATCACTATCTGTATAAGTGTAGACATATATTGCTCTGTATATGTATATATCTGGGTGTGTATATGTATATCTATGTACATATACATACCCATCTATATATGTCGATAAGTATATGTGTAATTATATATATATAGATATCTGAATAATTATATGCACATATATTTTCACCATATGTCCTGAACATGGACTGTAGCCCTACCCCAGCCCCTATAGTCCCAACTTCGTAGTGCAAGGGGATGTCAGGTATGTATAGCAGGTATATTAGTAGACTACTGCTACTGTAATTGGGATTTTCTTCACAGACATGGTGTGTGTGGGAGGTCACATCTGCTTTTCACGTGTGCGCCATTGGCTACAGGCATCCTAAGGACATCATAGTACAGTACTGCTGATAGCACGTAATGTCCCTGTGGACTGCAGCAGAGATACTGGCCACTATATGTGGACATTCTGACATACTCTGTACAGTCCAGAGGTATACACAGGACCCCTTAGTGCAAAACATGTGGACCAAGCCTGACAATATGGATGTTAACAGCCATGTAGATGGGTATAACACATAACGACTAGTATACATTTGCCACCATAGGTTATGAATTCACACATCCCTGTCTGTCCTGACACATAATAACAACTGGTACAGGGGTGCCATGGCCACATACTACCCACTAGATATTGACATACATCTGTACAGCATCCCACTGCTCTGTCTGACATACATGACTGTTAAGGGAGGCCCAGCAGCAGTACATCTGGCAAGTATCTGGACATGACATCTCACTGGTAAGTGCACTAAGCTGCTAGGCATGTAACAATGCACTGTGCAGGCTGCAAGCAGACTGGCTCAACACTGGCCTACATCTCCTATGGGGGAATGCACATGTACCTGCATATATAGCAGGCTCTACAGGCATGTCACAGCACAGGGTAAGATACACCTGTGTGAAAGTGCATAACCACAACCAATGTGAACACAGCCACAGCCACATATGGTAAGCTAGCATAATATTACAGTATATGAACTATCTTTTCAACAGCATCCTCATATGTGCAATTCACAGACTAACCCTACATATACTGGACTGCTACACAGTTTGGTCTGATGCCTGTCTGTGGTATGGGACATGAGTGTGTATGGCTCTACAAACAGGTAAGCCAATACAGTAACATACAGTGGAGCAGCATGTAACATCAGATAGGATGGGACCTAGAACAATGACATCTACCACAGTCTGTACACAGGCCAAAGTACATATTAACAATACACACACTATTGACATTCACCATAAATACACAGACCTCAGTACTGTACAAACAACCACAGAATGTCCAGGTTATGTCAAATATAACCCCTATTGTACATAATATGTGTAGCAGTCTATCTCACTGGCTTGTTATCAGACATGATGACACTAATTATGGTGTACAGCACATATGCACATCTTAATGCATGACATATGTACAAAGGTTGACAGAGTTGTGGCTGGAAGCACATACACAGGGCCAATATTGACATGTTGCTGTGATAACCTCATACATTTACTGTTGTAACAGGGTTTGTTACAACATATGTCCTATGAGGGATATGAAGTCAGTAACTGTCATGGCTTTCACCATCTACAGACTGCAATCCTCACACTACCTTCTGCAGTTCACAGATAGATGCTCTGTGGGTAACACATGAAACCAAAGGGATAACATACTGCCCAGTCTGCAGATGACCCTACAGATGGGGATTCCTCATAAACCTAGAACTGACATGGCAAGTATTAAAACATGTAGGACAGCTATATCCACACACACACTGTTAAACCAACATTACTCCAAATGCAGTATAGCAGCACTTACAGTCTGTAGTCAGGTCAGGCACATCCTCCTCCTGTGTGTTGCCCTGTTTCCACATTGTATGTTGTTAGAGGTAAATCCCCAATCCATCTGAGATGCTGTTTTCCAAACAACAGATCTACTTCCTGTGTGAAAAGGGCCAACACCAACATGATGTTCCTAGATACTGGAGTGTGTTTCCATTCAATTGGCTTTGGGAATATTACCACAGCTGTTCCACATGCAATCAGCTAAGGGAAGGCTGCAATTTGTGCAGAGGCCATCAGCTAATCATGAGCATAAAATACACATGTTGCTGCCTAAGCAAAGCAGGTGTAGGTCTCCACATCCACCAGAGAGGGAGTGAGAGAGGCAGACAGAGGCAAAGACAAGTCAAGAAGGGGTGGGAGAGTAAAACTTAAGCATGTTTGTGTCACACACCTACCAGCACAGGATATCAAACCCCTGACAACTATGTAGTGCTATCACATTTCTATGCAGTTATTGGATGCGCCACATAGTTTACATGTTGTGGAGCCCACAGAACGTAGATGCGATGGTGAGTGACATCTGCAACAGGGATATGGTAGCTATATGGTAAGTGTAGTACACGAGCCTGTCTGCATGAACAGGTGCCAGCATCAACACAGCCACATTCTCACAGGGACGCATACACATTGACACACTTGGCAGGGCCAGGAATACAACCCATCCCTAGTGAGATTGCCACAACACATTACTGTGCCAGTATCATATGCACCACAGGGGTCATACAGAGGTTATATGGCCAAAGGGTATAGGGAGGTGTCTGACATCAGACAGCATGCTGCAGTATGCCAATGGGGGTTGTAGTGAGTGTGAATGTGAACTATGCATCATACAACACACACACACACACACACACACACACACACACACACACACACACACGGTGCCAGTACTGATATGCATGTGTGCATTGATTCACGGGTGTGTAGTGGTGAACTGTGCCAGATGGCTATACAATGCTAGGTGATGGGTGCACCTTGGCATCAGGCCACATTACAATGGCCTGCATTGTGGCTCAGGGGAGTAGATTCTGGATTTGCCCACACAGGTGGGTATTATATTCACCATCCAGTCGTCTGGGTGACTAATGTGTGTGGGCAATGCTGTGCATTGCTTGCCATGTAGGTGTTCCTTAGTCCATGACATGGACAGTGTCTGTGATGTGCACATCTCCCACATGCATGTACAGTGACATGTGTAACTGTACGTGGGGTATCTGGCCCTTGTTGTGGACACAGATTATCATCAGATGTGCCAGTCCTGGCCTCATGTGGCAGGAACTGGTAATGGACAGCAGGTTTACCCTGCACCTACATTGATAGCATGCTAATGGTATACCCTGTCCATACAGGACATGTTTTCAAGCATGGCATGTCCTTTGTGGGTCACATTTGATGGCACCACAGGTGTTGCAGATGTTCAGTGGGGAACATGGGGAAGGTGGACTGTCTGCATGTACATGCCTATTGGACAGATGGACAGGGTGCCATGCCCTCTGTAGGCTATTGTAATCACTCCATAGTTACTATCAGTGGGCAATATTCAGTGCACTACCAACATAGTGGGTGTTGCCTAGGCAAGTGTGTGTGTGTGTGTGTGTTTGTGTAATTTTGTGTGTGTGTGTGTGTGTGTGTGTATGAGGCATGGGTTGAGAGTGTTGTTTGGCTAATACTAGGGTTGCTAACTTTGTTTGCCTAGCCTTGATGTCACATGTATGGGTATGGATCTGCACCCTAGCCTCTCATCTATTTCACATCTGTTATCCCTGTACTGTGGACATTGTGATATATACCAGGGCCACCATATAAGAAATTTGCAAAACCTGCTCCACATTGGGTTCAGTTGTTACACACTCACAACCACCACCACACCGGATATGAGTTACAAACACACACACACACAAACACACACACACACACACACACACACACACACACACACACACACACACACACACACACACACACACACACACACACACACACACACCATGTCTGGGATTAGAATATAACTCCTACCTATTTTATTATACTGCAGCAGTACGCAGTTACAGAACATGCCATGGAGAATACTGGAGTACTCCCTCCCCAAAGGTGTATTTCACAGTGGACAACATCAGCAGGATTGCCAAAGTAGGGCATTCGAATTGTAGTGAGTGTGGCTAGGCTAAAATGCACTGCTCCCTACACAGACATTGCAACACACACAAAACATCCACAACTGACATGTGTGGGTATAGAACCCCTAACAGAGGTCTATATCACACTACAGCATGAAGCTGTTATTGGATGCACCACGAGGATTACTGGAGAACTCCTTCCCCAAAGGTGTATTTCACAGTGAATGACATCAGCAGGATTGCCAAAGTAGGGCATTTGAAATGTACTGAGTGTGACTAGCCAAAAATGCATTGCTCCCTACACAGACATTGAAACACACATATAACATCCAGAACTGCCATGGGTGGAATAGAACCCTACCAGAGTTCTATATCACACTACAGCAGTATGCAATTATGACACACGCTATGGAGATTACTGAGCTACATCCTTCCCAGAGGTGTATTTCTAGGTGGATGACATCAGCAGCCTTACCAAAGTATAGCATTCAAATTATATGTAGTGTGACTACCCTAAAAAGCATTGCTCTCTACACAGACAGAGTCATACAGACACACACACACACAAACACACACACACTTGCTATGTCTGGGATTAGAACTCCTACTTAACTGATTTATCATACTACAGCAGTACACAGTTATGGCACATGCTACAGAGATTACTGGGGTACAACCTTCCCAGAGGTGTATTTTTGGGGGAATGACATCAGCAGCCTTGTCAAAGTAGAGCATACGACTTGTATGGAGGGTGGCTACCCTAAAAAGCATTGCACTCTACACAGACAGAGTCAGACATACACACACACACAAACTTGCCAAGTCTGCGATTAGAACTCCTACCTAACTAATTTATCATACTACAGCAGTACACAGTTATGGCACGTGCTACAGAGATTACTGGGCTACAACCTTCCCAGAGGTGTATTTCTGGGTGGATGACATCAGCAGCCTTGCCAAAGTAGAGCATAAGAATTGTATGGAGTGTGACTACCCTAAAAAGCATTGCTCTCTACCCAGACAGAGTCAGACAGACACACACACATTTTCCATGTCTGGGATTAGAACTCCTACTTAACTAATTTATCTTACTACAGCAGTATGCAGTTATGGCACGCATTATGGAGATTACTGGGCTACAACCTTCCCAGAGGTGTATTTCTGGGTGGATGACATCAGCAGCTGTGCCAAAGTAGAGCATACGAATTGTATGGAGTGTGACTACCCTAAAAAGCATTGCTCTCTACACAGAGTCAGACAGACACACAGACACACACACACACTTGCCATGTCTGGGATTAGAACTCCTACCTAACTAATTTATCATACTACAGCAGTACGCAGTTATGGCATGCGCTACCAAGATTACTGGGCTACAACCTTCCCAGAGGTGTATTTCTAGGTGGATGACATCTGCAGCTATGCCAAAGTAGAGGATATGAATTGTATGGAGTGTGACTACCCTAAAAAGCATAGCTCTCTACACAGACAGAGTCAGACAGACACACACACACAAACTTGCCAAGTCTGGGATTAGAACTCCTACCTAACTAATGTATCACACAACAGCAGTACGCAGTTATGGCATGCGCTACAGAGATTACTGGGCTACAACCTTCCCAGAGATGTATTTCTAGGTGGATTACATCAGCAGCCTTACCAAAGTAGAGCATTTCAATTGTAAGGAGTATGACTACCCTAAAAAGCATTATTCTCTACACAGACAGACACACACAAACACACACACACATGCAGACACACACACACACACACACACACACACACACACACACACACACACACACACACACACACACACACACACACACACACACACTTGCCACGACTGGGATTTGAACTCCTACCTAACTAGTTTATCACACTACAGCAGTACGCAGTTATGGGGCATGCCATGGAGATTACTGGACTACAACTCCCTCAAAGGTGTATTTCACAGTCGATGACCTCAGCAGGCTTGTCATAGTAGGGTTATGGGGTGGGCAGTGTGCATGCATGGGACATAACCCATTTATCTAGAGGTTGACACGCCACATGCTGGCACACACGGGGTCACATTTCACAGGTATGTGTATACAGCTGCTAGATGACTACTTCCTTGTACAGTCATTGCACAGCTGGCACATTCACCACATAGTCTGTAATGCTGACAGATACTGGTGGCTAGTATCTGCAGTGAGTGACATCTGAACCTCATGTGGTTGGGGCCCTTTGGCTGTGTGTTGGGGGGACAGGCCTGGATGGCTCCTTGTCATAGTCACCCTCTTCCACACATCTATGTATGTCTACCTTTGGCTTATTATAGTGTGTTGTCCTTACATATATGTCTGTATTCCTATCCATTGTGTGTGCAAGGCATGAGTGGTGCATACTGACGAGTGTCTGCACTAACAACTGTGACTGCCAGATATGTCTGGTCCACTGGTGTTTGCAGACATGGCCTTCATGTGTTTAAGTGTATGAACATGCCCAGTATGACCTTTCAGTATGTTCTTGACTGATATTGCCTTCATTTCTTTAAGTGTGTGAGCATGCCCAGTATGCACATCTGTATTTAATGTTTGGACCCAGTCCAGGTAATTTGTACTGCAGTGCTGACCTTTGTGTTGTACACCGACAGGTAGCATGCTGTTTCTGCAGGGTATCCATCGAGCATTTGGCATTGACTGTTACTACATTTCTGCATAGGATGGGGGAGGCTCACCTGACTATTTCTAGATTACTACACAGGATTGGGGGGGCACACCTGACTGTCACTGCATTTCTACATAGGATGGGGGGGCACACCTGACTATTTCTATATTTCTACACAGGATTGGGAGGCACAACTGACTGTTATTACAGTACTATGTAGGATGGGGGCACACCTGTCTATTTCTACATTTCTACACAGGATTGGGGGAGCACACCTGAGTGTTATTACATTACTACATAGGATGGGGGCACACCTGACAGTTGTACACATTTGCTATGACTATACTGGTATATCAGGTACTCCATTTCATTCTGTATTCTTACCTATCATGCTGACTAGAGGCATACTAGTGTACTACAAATTGCAGCTTTGGTTGCCCTACATATTAGTTTCTGACTTCCTATCCTTCAGAACTAACATCCCACTGCCTGACCTGATGTAGTCTGTCTGTGTAGGCCTGGAGGGGAGGTTAACCATAGCCATCATTCAGGTGCCATAGCACATGCTCTATTTGGGTTTGTCTACACCTGTCCTGCTGGCTGAGACTGTTGCTGGGTATGTGAACAGGCCTGACTGGCATGTGTAAGTCATATGGATACACGTCGCTCAGCACATTTCCTGCAGTGGGTTTTGTCACCCTGTGTAGTACTGGCTACTCTGGTGACTTCAGTATGTGTTACAGATGTCATGGTGCCACTATGGGTGTCTACTTTCTGCTTCCATAACATTCAGCCACCCAATTCCCTTGCATGCTCACATCCATACCATAGATGCAGGTAATGACAAATTCTACTCCATTTGGCAATGGGTAGGTTGATTGACTTACCTTGAGTCTTTGCCAGAATTGCGGATGGTGCTGGAGGACTGCCTATGTCGGATGCACATAGTACACTCCCTATACATGGTTGAGCACATGTCATGTTTGGCATCCCTTTTACTGTTTGTGTGAGTCAGAGAGAGGTGTCATTCCCTGGGTCCATACTGTGTTAGTGTATGTGCTATGCGTTGTCTCTTTGCCGCAGCCTCGGCATACTGGGCACACCTCCATCTGCCTACTGGGGCAGGCTCAGGTTGTTCCTCCTCTAAGTAACTCTGTGCCTGTGCAGGCCTTGGCATAGGTAGGGGGCTGTGTGGCCCTGCCCCATGCTGTTTCTGTTGCAGCTGTTTCCGCAGGATTATATTGTGTAGCATGGCACATACCATAACAATTTGGGTACATGTAGCTGGTGAGTACTACAAGGCTCCACCAGATCTGTCCAGATGCCAGAACCATGACCAGAGCATCCCAAACACATGCTCTATTATACATCTGGTCTGTGCATGTGCCTCATTATGGCATTCTTGTTCAGGTGTGTGTGCATTACTGATGGGTGTCATCAGCCACGGCTCCAGTGCGTAACCATCACCCCCCACTAGGTGACCGTAGGAGATGTCTCCATTGCCAAATCTCTGGTACAGCTGTGTCAGATGCCATATGTAGGAATTGTGATAGCTTCCAGTGCAGCCAGCACACACACTCATTATAATGCCCTGGGCATCACAGACAACCTGGCAGTTGATGGAGGGGATGCGCCTGCGGTTGATGTAGGCCCTACCCTGATCACCAGGTGGTGCTTTGATGCATATGTGCGTGCAGTCTATAGCACCCACTACCTCAGGGTATTCTTCTATTTGGTGGAAGAGAAGCATATTGCTGGCCAACACCTCACGGGTGTTGAGGAAATATATGTGCTCAGCGGCATGTGCTGACATGGCATCCAGGAACTGGTGGAATACTCTGGATGCTGAAGCCTGTGAGATCCCCCATGATATTCTCAGTTGAGCTTTGGGAGGTATCTGTGGCTAGTATTCCTAGGCCTACACATACCTTGGTATCCACTGGGACGGGTTCCCCTTGGTCAGTTTGGTGTGTCAGGTGTGGCTGGCACAACTCAACAATTTGCTGTAGGAGGTCTCTGTCCACCCTATAGCGCTCCACTATCTCCAGTTCATGTAGCCCCTGGTAGGTTACCCTGGGTCTCTACACTCTTCTCTGTCTCCTCACTGTTGGCTGATCGGCAGCATTCACATCCTCACCACCCTCAGCCTCTTGTTCTATGTTGCCTGCTGCAGCCCTTCTAATTTTGTAGGTTTGTTTGTTAAAATTTCCCTGCTTGTATACACCAGTGGTGTAGTGGGGGAAAAACCAGAGGGGAAGGTGTTTTCTTAGTTTATAGTAGTGTCCTGTGCTGGGCTGGTCTGCTGCCCATGTAATTGGCTGATTCTGATACATTCCACCTGCCAGCTATGCTAGTTCTCCTTGATTACCTTTCTACTGCTATTTTCTCTTCCCATTGCCTTCCTGTTTAAGCCCGGGGGCGCACCACACAAACTGAATGCTCAAATGTGCACAGTGCTGCTATTTCCTGGTTTAACTTTTTTTTTCTTTCTTTAAAACCCGCTTAGGCAATGTAAAGAGTGCTAGGCAGATTCAGACACATCCCCTAGCTTAGCTGTGCTAAACTAGGAGCAAAGCCATGCCACAGGGTTCCAATCCACTTACAGTATGCCTGACACACAACCTCATGATGTCACCTAACTCCTAGGCTTGCACAAAGCTATTCCTACTCTTATAGGTTCATAGGTTCATAGGTAAGTATTAGGCTATCTGCCCGAGGGCATCTATAAGCCTAGCCAGAATGGGTTGGCTTTCGCTGCCCCCTTAGATTAGTTCCCTGTGCCTCTGTCCAGCAGAACCATTAGTTCCCTGTGCCTCTGTCCAGCAGAGCCACTGCAGTGATTCCCGGGGTAAATTTTCTGTTTCCCATCCACTCACCAAGGTTTCTCTTGAAGAGAGTTAGTGAGGGGCTCTGCCTAGTGTAGATTGGAATCCTGTTCCAAAGTATGAGGAGTCTCTTGGACAGGAATCGATCCCTCCAACACGTCCTATTTATCATTGTGGTGAGGTTTAGATCCCTAGAGAGTGTGGCTCTCATGGATTTTTTTTGTTTTAGGTGGAGCATGTCCATCAATTCTGTTTTGGACATGGCCTTGTATGTCGGGCAGAGATCACCTCTGAGTAAGTGGTATGCAACCAAGTACAGCTGGAGTTTCTTCAGTCGGGCTGCATAGGGCATCTGTTTGAGGCCAGTAGTCCTGTTGGTGAGGTACTTCTGTGGTCTTTCCAGCTGTTGCAGGTGTCTTGTAAGGTACATCCCAAATGGGGCATTGTAATTTATGATGGGTCTGATGAGTGATGAGTAGAGGGGTACAATAACCTCTTTTGTTCTAGATGCAAACCCTTTTGTGATTAGGTGGGCCACATAGAAGGATTTTCTAACCAACTTGGCAATATGATTATCAAAGGAGAAATTACTATCTACTTGGGTCCTCAGATCCCTTATTACATTTTCTGTATTTAGAGGACTACCACGTATGTGGTAGTTCACAGGTACATTGTTTTTTCCAAAGGGGATGACTATGCACTTTTTGGCATTTAGCTTGAGGCCATGATTTTGACATCAGGTATCTGTCTCAGTGAGACCCTTCTGGAGGATGTCTATATCAGCTGGAGAGTCAGTTATGGCCCCCAGTTTGCAGTTGTCTGTGAACCTGGTCAGCCATAGTCCTCCTGTGCTTGCCTGTACCTCTGAGAAGTATATATCAAACATGAGGGGTCCCAGGACTGAGCCCTGGGGGATGCCACTTGTAACCGGTTTAGAGTCAGACCTAGAGCCTGCAACTCTCACTGTGTGGGTTCTATCCGTGAGCCAATTGGCAACCCATCTCATGACATAAGGGTTTATGTTCAGGCTGGTGAGCTTCTCTATAATATCAGAATGGGGAATGGTGTCGAAAGCCTTTGCGAGGTCTAGGTAGGCTGTGTGGACCTCCTTTCCTTTGTCTAAAGCCTTGGTAACTGTCTCAAAGAAGTCCACCAGGTTTAAGAGGCATGATCTGCCCTTAACAAAGCCAAACTGAGTAGGGTCCAATGTTTGTTTGTTCCCAATGTCTCTGTTTATGAGTTCCATGATGATGCGCTCCATAGCCTTGCAGACCAGGCTAGTCAGGCTTATAGGGTGATAGTTCCTGGGGTCTGTTGTGGCTCCACCTTTGTGGAGCAGAATAACTGTTGCAGTGCGCCACTCTATGGGTACATAGCCTGTAGAGAGGCTGAGTTTGAACAGTGTGTTTGGAGTGAGGGGTTAGTTCATTTTGGAGCTCATGTAAGACACAGCCTGGGACACAGCCCGGTCCCATTGAAGCTGTGTTTTTGGCTTTGGATAGGGCTGTTTTAACCTGTGTGTCAGTGACTGTGGGGATCTACATTCTTCTGGTATGGTTATGGGCCCTTTAGTGGGTGAGAAGGGGGGTGAAGTTTGCACTAAACCTGTCTGCCAGAATGTTGGCAATATCGGTCGGTTCAGTGTATTTTGTGCCATTCTGCACTAACTCAGAGCACATCTGAAAGTTTCCACTTAGGTTCTTGACATAGCTGAAGAACGCTTTGTGGTTATGTTTGGAGTCCTAGGCAATTTTTCTTTCGAAGCTAGCCTTGGATGATTTTATGAGGGATCATAGTTTCTTGCTGATACTGATCAGGGATGTCTTTCCTTCTTGGGATTTTACTCTTTTCTGTACTAGTTTCCTCCTTCTATTGTATAGCTTGTTTATGGCAGGGGTCCACCATACTGGTTTCCTTTTCTTGGAGGCGTGAGTCTTGATTTTGCTTGGGATAGCATGATCCATGCATTCATAGAGTGCCTTTGTAAGGGATTCAGCAGCTTAGACAGAGTTGTCCTTTAGCATGGGGGCTGTGAACCTTTCCACCTCGGTCTTGAGTAACGTGAAGTTTGCTTTTGAAAAGTTTTTCATGGTGGTTTCCTTAATTGGGGATGGGGGCGGAATGTGGATATCCAGTGTGATTAGTCTATAGTCTGATCTACCCAGCAAGGGGTTGATCTCCAGTGTGGAAAACCGGTCGCCCATGTTGATGATGACCAGGTCCAATATGTTCTCACCTCTGGTGGAGGTGTTGACCAGTTGATCCAGGGCATTCGAGTTTATAAATTCTAGGAAGCATTGGGCAAGGGAGTTAGTACGTGAGTAGTTTTCCCAGTTAATGTTTGGGTAACTGAAATCACCCAATATTAGGGTGTTTGGTAGGACCTTCATATTTTCCAGTGTCTCCAGAAACACAGAATGGGGGTCCTGGGTCATGGTGGGTGATCTGTAGCAAGCTACAATTTGAATTGCAGTTTTGCCGTTAGTTGCACATGGATGATCTCTGAGGCATCATGCTGTGTCACTAACCTGGAGGTGTGGGTATCCTTGATGAATATGGATACACCCCTACCTTTTGTGTTTCAGTCCAGGTTTTGTGGCCGAAAAGTATGGTATGAGTTATAGCATGGTAGTACTGGGGTACTCTCTGGGGCCTTAAACCAGGTTTCTGTTACTGCACAGATATCAATGTTCTCCATACTGAGGAGTGCCTCGAGTGCATGAATTCTGAGGTTTAGACTTCTGGCATTGAGTAGCATTACCCTCAGTTTTTGGTTACTTGTGCTATTTACGGTGGTGGGTTTACACTGTTGGAACCTGACTTACATGCTGGGGAAAACTGGGATTCAATATCATTTCCCTCATTTGCATAGGATTGCCTGCTAATGCATAGTTACATGTCTCACACTGAGCCTCCCCCCTTAGCACCCACTACTCACTGGCCATGTTGTCTTCTGCCTGCCATTGACTTGCATGGCAGAATACTGATTTTAGTTAGAATGCTTAATTTAGGATCATTTTATTATTTTCCCCCCGATCCCGTTTGTGCGCTGCTGCCCTACGCTTAAACAGCCGAGATGAGCTAAAAAAAAATAAAAGTTGATTTTTGTATTTTTTTTACTCTTTGCAATGCCAATGGCCTTATACTTGGCCATTGGCATGCTTACTACATGATATGCAGCCTTTATTTGGAGCTGTCACAGGTCCATTTTGGATTTTGCAGAAATGTACTCGGTTACCAACGGAGTACATTTCTGCAGATAGCATTAGTCCTGCACGGCCAGTTGCAAGCTTCCTGGATTGCAGAATCACCTCATTTGCATAGACTTCTCCTCCAAACGGGGTGATTTGCATACAGGGGCTTAGTCCGTGCAGGATTAGTGCAGGAGCGCTCGTGCATGCCCCTGCAGGCTGTTCCTGGATCGCACGGCAGACTTTTTGCCTGCTTGAGCTCCTGCACTGATCTTGCATGCCGTGCAAGGTATAGAGAATCTGTTGTATAGACTTAAAATTTAATGGCATACAGAATAATATAATTAGAGGCTTGCCTGATTTTCTTATTAATTATATTCTCACCAAAGGTTAAAGGAAACGTTATTCCTTATTACATAAAAGAACTTATAAAGACAATTTAATAAATTAGAGGATTTTGCATACCCTAAAATCTTATGCAGATATACAAATTCTGTTTCATCCATTTAAAACTTTCAAACTACAAAGATGTACTTTCTACACAAAACACTGCAACAGCTTAACCTAACTTTATATGGAAATTCTTTAGACTTCTGATTTACTGGTGGAAGTACAGCAGATAAGACAAGAGTTTTCAAAATAAGTTAAGTGCTGACAGTTCCAAGCATTATTTTGCAAGTGAACATCCTGGCAACTTTATTGTTTGTCTTTCAAAATTTGAGGTTCTCTTTATACTGACCAGTTGTAGTTACAGGCTTTTGAAAAGCTGCCTCCAGATATTTTGATCTTATGGACACCCTGGGCTTTCGGATATTGGCAAAGGCTCTTGCTACCCCCATAGTGCCTTTTTTTAGGCAAGGCTCAAAAGACAAACCCACCTCCATAGGTAACACAAGGGATAAGAAACTAAGAGTAATGCTACTTAACGCCAGAAGTCTAAACCTCAAGATGCACGCACTCGAAACTCTCCTTAGCATGGAGAACATCGATATCTGTGCAGTAACAGAAACCTGGTTCAAGGCTCCCGAGAGCAACCCAGCACTACCAGGTTATACCTCATACCATGCTTTTCGGCCCCAAAACTTGGACTGAACCACAAAAGGAGGGGAGTATCAATATTCGTCAAAGATACCCACACCTCCAGGTTGGTGGCACAGCACGAAGCCTCAGAGACTATCCATGTGCAACTAACAGTGGGTAAAACTGCCTTCCAGTTTATAGCCTGCTACAGACCACCCTCCCAAACCCAGGAACCCCACTCGGCCTTCCTGAGAACACTGGAAAATATAAAGGTCTCTCCAAACACAATTATATTGGGCAACTTCAACTACCCAAACATAGACTGGGAGCATTACTCTAGCTCCAACACCCTAGCCGAAAGGTTCCTAGAATTTATAAACTCAGATGCTATGGAACAACTTGTTACCACTCCCACAAGAGGGGAAAACATACTGGACCTGATCATCACCAACATGGGGACTCTATGCTTCAGACCAGAAGTGTATCCCTCACTGGTAAGATCAGACCATAAACTAATTTCACTGGATATTCACATCCCGACCCCACCTCCTGCCCAGAAAACCACAGTGAAAAACTTCTCTAAAACAAATTTCACACTCCTCAAAACCGAGGTGGAATCCTTCAAAGCCCCCGGGCCTGTGGAAAATACGGCCCAGACCGCAGAATCCTTTATAAATGCATTCTATGAACACCTTCAGGAATGCATGGATCATGCACTCCCAAATAAAACCAAGACCCAATCCTCCAAAGGCAGATGTCCTGTCTGGTGGACCCCAGCCATAAACAAACTACAATAGAAGGAGGAAGCTACTAAATGATAGAGCAAAATCCCAAAAAGGGAAGGCATCTGTGATCAGTATTAGCAAAATACTATGGGCACTCATAAAATCGTCTAAAGCCAGCTTCGAGAGAAAAATTGCACAGGACACTAAGGATAATCACAAGGCTTTCTTTAGTTATGTTAGGAACCTGGGTGGGAATTCCCAGATATGCTCAGAATTAGTCCAAAATGACAAAAAATACACCGAACCCTCAGACATTGCCAACATCCTAGCTGACAGGTTCAGTGCAAACTTCTCCCCCCCTCCCACCAAAAGGGCAAATATCTATCCCAGAAGAGTGCTGCCCTCCTGACATCTCAGATGCTCAGGTAAGAGCCGCCCTCTCCAAAGCAAAAAACACAGCATCAATGGGACCAGACGGTGTCCCGGGCTGTGTCCTACATGAACTCCAAGAAGAGCTAAACCCAAACATAAAACTACTGTTCAGTCTCAGCCTTACTACAGGATATGTACCCAAAGAGTAGCGTACAGCAACAGTGGTCCCTCTCCACAAAGGTGGTGCCTCAACGTATCCTGGAAACTATCGCCCCATAAGCCTGACTAACTTGGTCTGCAAAGCTATGGAAAGGATCATCATGGACCTCATAAATAAAGATATTGGGGACCTACAGACACTGGATCCTACCCAGTTCGGCTTTGTTAAGGGCAGATCCTGCCTTTTAAACCTGGTTGATTTCTTTGAAACAGTCACCAAGGCCATTGATGAGGGGAAGGTGGTCCACACAGCCTACCTGGACCTCGCAAAAGCCTTCGATACAATACCCCACTCGGGCATTATAGATAAGCTCACCAGCTTAAATATAAACCCCTATGTCACTAGATGGGTTGCAAACTGGCTCAAGGACAGAACCCACATGGTTAGAATTGCTGGAGCCATGTCAGACTCCAAACCAGTTACAAGTGGCGCCCCACAAGGCTCAGTCCAGGGACCTCTCTTGTTCGGTATATATTTCTCGGAGGTACAGGCCAACATGGAAGGACTGTGGCTGACCAAGTTCGCAGATGACTGCAAACTGGGCGCCATAATCGACTGTCCAGCTGACACAAGCATCCTCCAAAAGGGCCTCATAGAAACAGACAACTGGTGCCAGAGCCATGGCCTCAAGCTAAATGCCAAAAAGTGTATAGTCATCCCCTTTGGCAAAAACAAAGTGCCCACAAATTACCACATAGGTGGTAATCCATTAAGTACAGAAGAAGTAATTAGGGACCTGGGGACCCAAGTTGATAGCAGTCTCTCATTTGACAACCATGTGGCCAAAGTGGTTAGAAAAACATTTTATATAGCCCACCTAATCATGAAGGGTTTCACATCTAGATCAGGGGAGGTCATCGTGCCTCTTTACTCATCCCTCATCAGGCCCATAATTGAATACAATGCCCCTTTTGGGATGTACCTTACCAGACACCTGCAGCAACTGGAAAGACCCCAAAAGTACCTCACCAAGAGGATCAAAGGGCTCAAACAGATGCCATATGCTGCCCGGTTAAAGAAACTCCAGCTCTACTCAGTGGCATACCGCCTGCTCAGAGGCGATCTGTGCCTGACTTATAAAGCCATGTCCAACCCAGAATTAATGGACATGCTGCACCTCAGAAAATCCAAATCCCATCGAGTTACGCGCCCAAGGGACTTAAACCTCAGCAATGAAATAAATAGGACATGCTGGAGGGACAGATTCATAACCCAGAGGCTCCCTTCAGTCTGGAATAAAATCCCAGTCCAGGTTAGGCAGAGTCCCTCATTGACTCTCTTCAAGAGGAATCTTGATGAGTGGATGGGAGATCGTAGGTTTACCCCGGGTATCACTTCTGTGTCACTGTTAGACAGAGGCACAGTATACTAACCTTGAAAAAGGGCATAGCAAAATTAATTTAAAATGGGTGGCGAAAGCCAAACACATTCTGGCTAGGCTTATAAATGCCCTAGGGCAGATAGCCTAGTATGAACCTATGAACCTAGAAGGATATTGGATTGTTAAGAAAATGACTTTTGCTTCGTGCACCATGGTACAGAATATATATTAAACAAGAGCAGTTAATATGATTGAATCAGGTTTCACAGGCTCACAGTTGACTGAAGACATTTGACTGAACACCTATTTGAATCACAGTTGAGTGAAAATTGTAAAGTCCTCTACAACCATGGAGTTAGCATATTTATATAAGGGGGTAGTTGTGTGTGTAGGGGGTGGGGCAAAAGTCCCCTGCAAAAAGGAAGTTTGAAAGGTATTTTCATGTAATGCATTTTTCCAGTCAAATGTGATTTTAAGGTATGTTTGCTTTAATTAACGTTTTGTGATTTTGTGCTAACAGTGCTCACTTCATGTTTTTTCTCTTCTCTCCACTGTTGTGCATCTCTAGAGTTAGAATATTTAAGTAAGAGGGGTATAGTGGTGCAAAGAAGCTTGCCCATGGCCTTCAAAAAGCAAGTTTGCAAAGCAATTTTGGTGTAGTAATGTTTTTCAGTCAAATGTGATTCTGTGAACTGTTTTCAGTCAAAGGTGATTTCATTCAATTATGTTCAGTCAGTTGTGCTTCAATGAAGTGTAATTCAGTCAAATTAGACTCATTAAACATGGTGCATCAATGTGTGTTATACCTCCATTTGCTAAAGGGAACTATTTTTCTGGTTCATTAAAGCAAATATATAATTTATTTTGTGTCAATGCATGATTTTATTTAGTATAAAACAAGTTACTTTATTTACCAGCTGCTTAGGAATGTTAATTATAACCAATATATCACAGGCATGCTAAGTTTTTAGGACATTTCATAACTGTTTCTTTACAGTATTGTTTTTTTCAAATATGATTTTTATTGATTTTTTTTCCAAGTTTTACAATAAAAACAAACCATTGTTGTACATAGTAGGTAATGACATTGTGAATAATTATACATACTATAATTCAGCAACAACATAGTGAGCTAACTTTTGCAGTATTGATAAATTCTACAGTGAGAGTTTTCTGTTTTAATTTACAGTGTAAGTATAGTCTCCTTTGCATATATAGATATACCCCAGATAATTAGAGTTAAAGAGTTTCTACCATATTCACAAGTGAGTTGTTTCAGTCTTATGTTATTTCATAGAATATATTAGAGGAAAATTAAAGGATTCTGCTCCTAGTTCTTATAACTACTTTTCTATGCTTGGTTTTTCCAACAGACATATTTTGACAACTTATTTTAAAGGATTGCTCTTCTGGGAAATTAGGGCTACTCATTACTTTATGCATGTCTACTAAGTGCTTATTCTGATACTTCCTTCTTTTAATTTCATAAAACCTGGCAGTCTTTTAACTGATGCGGTGTACAAGGTTAGCTCTTTTATATAGCTAATAATGTTCATATTTTCATTTAATGATTTGTGTCTTCTAAGTAAAGTGCTTAGTCCAATGCACCTTATTATTTCCTTCAGCAATGCAATATGCGTAGGTTTTAAGATACACTTTTTAGCTTCCCTGGCTGTTTTCAGTTTGACTGCTTTCAACAGTTTATACTGCCCATTTATTTTATCAGCCGCCAACAAATGCAATCCTTCTTTAGTTTCACAAAGCATAGTTAGAATATCCAAGTATTCATACAATGCAGATCAGTTTGTCAAGCAAGTGAACTTCACAAGGAGACATTTTTCCTGATTAGCGTATTCTGTCACATTGTATTACACAATTAAGAAATCATTTTGTTAACTTTTATTTTACTGAGGAACTGTCTTCCCTGAATGAAAATATTCTGCCACTTTATATTACACAGTTGAAAAAATTGTTATGCTGATGTCTAATTTAAGTTTTTTACCTAAACCTTAATTAATAACTTAATTTAATTCCATGTACATTAGATCAAATGGAAACTCAAGTCCAACCACAATTACTAATTAGTGGAAGTAACAACAGTGAGAGTTTAAACTGGAATTCCATTTCTCATAAGACTGCAACAGTAACCCCCCTTTACAAATATGTCAGGGATTTAAAAAGTATTGTGCTGCCAAAATGTGTCTGGCATGTAGCTCCTCAAAAAGGTTTAATCAAACATCTGAGGTTGTACATTTAATAACAAGTGAGCTGTTTCAGACTTAAGTTACTTTGTACCATATGTCAGAGAAATATTTACACTTTTCAGAAAAAATCTCTTACACTCTAGAATTTCATAGGTACTTGGAAACACTTGGCTAGTTGTCCATGCAGGTCATGTTAAGCCAAGCCAATTTCCTTTTTCAAAGGTGAGAATCAAACCCTGTACCTTGCATTTCTGATATAAAAGCTTAACCCTTATGCCAGCATCCAACAACCCTCATGCTAATTCCAAACATAGGTAAAGAAGGGATAAATTATTTATTTTTATGAGTCAGATGGAGTGTATTTAGTTAAAACAATGCATGTTATAGCAAACATATCTAACTGTGTATTAAAATGTACTTTATAAAGGAAATTATGTTTCTCTGGAAGCAGGTTAAAAACACTGTCCAGTTATCTTTAACATTTTGTGAGAGAGGAAGTGCATGGCAAATCTTTTCACTAATACTTTTATAGACAGAAAATGGATTGTTTTAAAAAAAAAATATTAATGGCAGAGTAATGTTAGCTGTAGGGTTTTGTTTTAATGCAATTTTTTGATCTGTCCCAAAGTACCGAAAGTTTGTTAAGGTCATCAGTGGAAGACTTTGATGGCTCATGGTGCATTATTTTTTTTTTCTTAGCCCATTTTATTTTGTGTTTAAACTAAACTTTACGTAGCATTCTTCTGAATGATGGGAAATAGCCTTTATTATTGCTAACATCACTAACTGGAGTAGTTTCATTCTGGACTTATTTTATTATGTCATAAACTATGCTAGTTGATAAATCATTTTCTTGTAGTTAATGTCATGTTGCTAATTATCAGTACAAAGTATGAATCCGCAACAAACCCATTTTCACTAAAGTTGTACTACTTATATCTTTGTGTTCGTTTTATTTTATTATTATATTGCTGTTGATGGAAAATTCTGAATGAAAAGATATTTTCTATCTGAAAGTGCTATGGGTTCAAGATAATGAAAGCCACTGGCTCTGATTTACCAGAGATTTGTGGGTTGGGGAGATAATGCTGCTTGCTGTAGTAGAGCTTGGATTGTAGCTATAAAAGTCAGCTGGACTTCCTTATAATTTGGATAAATTCCAGGATGTGTACTTTTCAAACAAAATTTTGTTGACAGGATTATCATTAGCTTGAGTTCACTGAAAGCAGCCTTATGAATCATTTTGGGCAGTATTGATTTAAAAAGCCACATGACTTAGGAAACACAAAATGTGATTCTGGTGGTAGTGATCTACACTTGTACATAGGATGGTGAACAGACTCTGAAGACCAATATGGAAGCGTGGACACAGAGTTTTCTGGTAAGATACCTGCAGCTATGATGTGATGTGATGATTATTATGGGTTAGAAACAAATTTCATTGAGCTTGCCCTTCACTAAGTGTGTGTGCTGCAGACACCATAGTGTAAGCTGAAAAAAGTAATGCAATTTTTTTCCCAAACCTACTGGAGACTTTTTGTCAAACCATTGAATATTAAAGCTACCAGCAAACACTGTCTTAGAATGACTGGTATTTATATCTTAGACAGGGCACCTTTGATTTGGTGTTTAACTAACTCTGGTTGTTGACAAACACAAAAATGGTTTAGATGGTTTGCAACTAAACTTGTTGAGTTAAAAATAACCATGGGATATGTATGTGTCAAGGAAAGAGAGAATGTCATGCACCGCCTGTGTCATATACAGTATAGTCTGCAGAGTCTAATTTACTGCTCGAGAACTTAGGTCTGGTCTCTGTGTTTCAGTGATGTCACAGAAACTTGACTTATAGAGGTGGATACATTTCTTGTGTGTGGGTCTTTTGTTACAAATTTTATTTTGTACTGATGTGTCATAGTTGGAGCCATTGCCCAGTAGTCCAACTAGGGATAACAAACACTGCACAAAAAGTTGACTGAAGCAAATACAGATACACAGAATATCATCAATTACACAAAGACTCATAAAAATAAAAAGCAAACCAACGTTTTTTTTTTTTTCAGTGAGGTGAGCATGTTCCCCCTGCACCTCCATATCAGGGGCAGATACCCCGTACCTCAGTCAAATGGTTAGCTTGTCAAATGGCAATTTGTTTGACAGTGTGTTTGTGTCTGAGTAAGAACTAGGTAAAGGGATAGATTTTGTGATGTGTGTATGTGGATATTTTGTATTGTGTTTGCAAGTGTGCTGAATGGGTAATTGGAGAAATCTGTGGGTGTGTATGTATGTGTGTGTGTGTGTGTGTGTGTGTGTGTGTGTGTGTGCATGTGTATGTGCATGCATGTTTATGTGTGAATATTTTGAAGTGTGAGTATGCTGAATGGCAATTTAATAGTGCGTTTGAAAATGTTTTGAAGTGCATATAACTGTGCTTGTGGATTAGAATTAGCATAAGGGCTAAATTAGGTGATAGATTTAGTGTTGTATGCATATGTGTTATATTGTGTGGTGTGTGTGCATCTGTGTCAGAGTGTCATGTATAGTATAACGGTACTGGTAGGGAAACATGTTTTGTAAATTGTGTGGGGTTTGGTTTGGAGGTAAAAGCATGGTTAGGGTTGTCACTCATGAGTAAGGTGAGGCAGGGACGTTATCTGGGCTGAACCTGAAAATGGTCTCTGTGGATCAGCATTCTGTCTGGGTTAACAAATATATAAACAAACAAATAAGAGATGGTTGAGAATAAGGAGCTATATAAGAATTTGATCTGTGAGACAAAGTGATTGCTGAATATGCAATGTATACATTCAAGAAGAAATGCCGTGACAATAGTAAGATGAAGCACTGACAAAGAAGGAAGGGTGATAGGAGAATGGATTAATAACACAGGATTAGCAGTGTAACAAGGAAATAATATAAATAACATTGGGGACAAGATGGGTAAACAATTCATAAATAGCTGAGGTTAAGAGATGAATTTCAGGAATGGAGAATGGTAGTGGTGCTAAAATGTCTAAGTGTGGTGAACTGGTTGGAAGGGAAAATGGATATAGTAGATATTAACAAGCATGGAAGCAGGAACAAACAGGAAAACATGAAAGGCAAGCAGGTAAAGTACCTGAAGGAGGGTGAACAGGATGGATATTGTTGAATGAATTGGTATATCTGTGGGTAAGCAGGTGTGTCACAAATGAGTGCAGTACTACCCTTATACTAGAAGTAGAAACAATCAAGACTTGTGGCCTGCTATATCAGATATATGTACTATGCAAGGCTTTTGAGCAATATAGCGCCAGCAATTGTCCCAACCATGTATCAAAACAATATTTATAAAGTGAAAAATGACAAAAAGGTACAAATTGTACATTGCCTAGTTAATTAGAGAGGTGAAAATGAATGATTTACTTGCATCACTGGTAATACCACATGGTTTACATAATGCCTATTGACCAGAAAACAATGAGTAAGCAAAAAAAAAACAATGAAACTCAAGTAAACTATGCAGTTAAGAGCATGCAAAATAGTGGGTTCACTACAATGCATGAGAAAAGAACTGAGGTACTGGAGCCCATCAACATTTCTTAGTCTGTCCAGATGCTGGGCTGCATCATATAGGAGGTTGGTATAAGCATTTCAAAAAACATATAATTTGCTTCTAGTTGATGATGGATTTAGACACAGTGAGGCCTAAAGTACAGCTTATTTAGGTTATGCCTAAATTCAGCCCTGGGCATAGCAGGCTATAAGGAGATGTTCCATTTGTTAAGAAAGACAAATGCATTACAGAGCACATACTACTGAAATGTAATGAGTGCTTTGTCCAATGCAGATTATCCATGCATGCAGCAACTGTGGTCATGTAGGCTAAGGAATACAAAAACAGCAGGCAATGTCATACAACTGAATATAAAGGAGGAGCCTAGTAATGCATGTCTCCACTTAATAAGGAGATGAGATAAAATATTTGACATAACATTAGAAATACCAGCTGAAGAAATGCATGAATGGGTGAGTAGTATATGTGACTCAAGAATGTAGGGTGAAAATCTATGAAAGACGTGATGATGTGAAGTTTGTAGAACCAAACAGTGTTAAGTGGATATGAGCTCATGACAGTGCATCAAAACTATCTGGATTATAGTAAGGAAAAATACAAAATATATAAAAACACATACGTTAAAATTAGCCATTGGCATAGCTGACAGAAGGCTAAGTCTTGTAGCCAACAGGCTAATGTAAATAACTGCAAATGGCAACAAAACTGGGCTATTAAGGATTAAACCAATGACAATTATTTGCTGAAGAGAAGTAAATATCAAGGAAATGAACCAGAGGATGAAGCTTGTGACCTTTGGGGTACATGAAGCAACAAATACACACGCGCGCGCACACACACACACACACACACACACACACACACACTTGGGTGCACACACAAAAGAAGCGTAATTACCAAAATATGAGGCCTGAATACAATGATAGTTCCAGCTAGCACAGCAGTGTCTTTGTAGACCAGATCTTTATGTTCTGAAGAGACAAAGTTATACCGCAGGCAAGAGTCTTGCAGGGATCATGATCCAGCAGAAAAAAGTAACTAAGCAACTGCTTGGCAAAGCAAAGTGTGCAGAGTAACCGGGGTGAGGGGGAGTCATATGTCAGCTCATACAACCTTTCCAATGTCTAGACAAAAGGATAGAAATTTCAGTACTAATAAGGACTGGAGGACAGGCATTATGTGTGTGTTCTGTGTGTGTGTGTGTGTGTGTGTGTGTGTGTGTGTGTGTGTGTGTGTGTGTGTGTGTGTGTGTGTATACATGAATGTAAGTTATCTGAGAAAGGGAACCAACCTTAAATAACTGCAATCTGAATGTAAAAGAACAAGAAAAAGAATTAGCAAACAATACTGGAAATCAGTAGTAGGAATACTGTTAGCATGTAACCAAATTCAACGATTAGCAGGGGTTACAAACAAGCCAGGATATCCTGATGAAAAAAGAAAAGGAAAGGAAATCCCTGTTATTGTGTGTAGTATGCAACTGTCACCACATAGAACAATATACTACAGGCCACAGAAACATCTAGCATCTGAAAGCATTTGAAATAAATAAAGTTACAGAGCACGGGTACATTGGGAACTGGTATGTAGTAAAAATTCCCCAAAGTGAATTGTATAAGTACAAATGTCTTTGAAAAGTTATAGTTGCTTAAAAAGAGAGAGAAAAATGAACAAATCCTCTTATAAGAGAGAGAGAGTGAATTAAGGATTGTCAAAGGCCTCAAGGAAATTAACAGAAAGAAAGAACTAGATGTTGAAGTGATATATGGAACAACGAGTTAGACATTTTAAAAGGATTATGGAGCCTTTACTGAAAACATCTGAAATGCACTAAAAGTGTACATTTGTAAGTGGAGTTTTTTAGCATAGGTCTGCGTACAAGTGTGGTGAACAATGTCCTCTAGTTATGAGAGATGAAAAAAATAATACGAAAAACAAAAAAAAAAAAGAAGAAATTGAAGCTTATGTCTAAACTGACACAATCTAAGGTATATTCAATAGGTATGCAACAGTCTGGATAAGTTACTGAGGTGAGTTACATATGAAGTGAAAGATCTGGGGAAAAGTTAACTACTAGGAATAGCAGAGTGGAATTTAATGTGACTGTAATACAAGGGAGCCACTCAAGTAAGGTCACAAGTTCAGCCAAATTATTAATTTATTTGGGAAACCAAGGATGATATTGATGCTGTTTGTATTCTAGGATGACAAAGAACACGTGCTATGGCAGATGTGGCAACCAGGAAAGAGGTTTCCCTATTTTACTGACCACAACTTTATAGTGGCTACATTTTAGCAGAGGTTGCAGTTCTTGGATGCAATAAAGCAATATAAATGTAAAACGTAGTTGCAAGATAACTCTTCCAACAGTTCTGAGGGTATTCTTTTCTCAATGTATGCTACATGCAAGTCAGCAGTGATCAGATTACAAATGGCTTCACAGTTACAAGATATGAAAATTGAAGGAACTCAGCAGGTAGTCACTAAGATAGTGGTGTGTACTGCAACCGAAAAGCTGAAAGGCTAGGACAACTCTGTGGAAATAATAAGATGGAGTACACATCCTGCTTTTGGCTCTCATTTGCTGAAGAGAGGTTACATTATTGATTATGCCATGATGGTGGAAACTGGAAGGCAGCAATATAACAGTCTTTGCAGGATTGTACACTATACCATGTGGGTTCATAGATTAGTACTAGGCTAACTGACCTTGTGGACCATTTTAAGCTTAGCGAGTTATCTCATGTGAGAATCAAACCCTGTACCTTCTGTTTGTAAGGTAAACACCTTAACCATTATGCCAACCTCTCACATTTTTTTTATGCATGCATTTTATCGTGTGGTGAAACAGTTAATTTCAGTGTTCATGAATCCATCACTGTGCGTAACCTCAAAATTATGAGTTATTCACTTTATGTTCCAGACTGTGAGCATATTTGTTTGAATTGTGTTGAAATGTGAATACATTTAAATAGAATAAGGAGATAATAAAATATGATATGAGGATATCTATGCAGCTGATTAATTTTCTGAATGCAAACTAACATGAGTGCACTGCAATTTTTGTAGAATTTTTAGATGAGAAGAAATTGTTTGTGACTAATTGCATTAGAGATTAGTAGTAAAAATAGCATTATATATATATATATATATATATATATATATATATATATATATATATATATATATATGTATATATATGAATTTATAATGAATCATTGCTACTGGGCTTGATTGAAATGCAAAACATCTCATAAACTCTTTGATGAGTACTATTAACCGTCATTAAAATCATCACAAATGTAAACTAATAACTTACATTTGTGATTACAAAAAGTGAAACAAAAAAAAAAGTTTTTTTATTTGGGGGGGGGCGTTTTTTCCTCCACACACATGACATGGGGGCTCCCACACCCCCCGAAAGTTGCATATTCTAATTTTAGGGTTGCACAAACTTGAAAAAAAGGCAAAAAGCCTTGAATTATAGAATGGTTGATATAATGAACTGTGACTATTATATAATGCAGCAAACTGTACCAGAGAAAGAAAACACCATTGTTTCACCATGAGATAAAATGCATGTATTGATAATGCATATGTGTATATGGTTTTTATATATATATATATATTTTTTTTTTTTTTTTGTGTGTGTGTGTGTGTGTGTGTGTGTGTATGTACATGTGCATGTGCATGTGAATTTGGATATTTAGAAGATTATGATTCTACCTGTTCAATTTCTAGTTGAAGTTTGAATTTATTTAAACAGATTAAGGGAGAAAACTAGAAATGTAGGATGAGGATATAAGATGATAACGGCTATGTCTATGCTGTTAATTTTCCTCAAATGTTAGTAACAATAATACCCATTTATTAAACAGGTAGGACCATTGGACACACAGTCCTTATTCAAGGACAACTTGGGAGTAATGTCTGCTTAAGTGACTACTCAAAGTTATACAGTAGACAACTGAGGGTATCAGGGACTGCAATTCCGTCTTAACCCTTGGCACTGACTGACAGTTGTTTTAGTTTTTTCTTTATTCTGAATATAATGTGTTGTTTATGTTTACAATTGTGCCTAAGTCTAAACATATTTAAATAGGTTAAGTTAAAAATAGAAATATAAGATGGTGTTGGCTATGTTGCTGCTAATGTTTTAGTTCCCTGAAGTCTTAGAGTTTGAGTTGTAAGCATTTGTTGGATTGAGGATCTACAAGTAGATTTAAAAGGGTAATATGCTGATTAAATGTAGATGAGTACATGACAGTACTGATACTGCATTATCATTATTGGCTTTATTATCAAAACCTCGCAATACACTTGTGCGAGTGATTACTTACCCAGATTAAAACATCGTAAAATCCAAATACCGACTGCTCACAACACTGAACATGTAATTCCAGTAAATCAACAGTCAACAATGTTGATATTACCCAACTTACCTGCACTTCCAATTACTTCCTACTAATGTTTTGCATTGCTGCAACCCCATATACAAACTCTGAGATCGCACTACAGTGAGGGAAAGGGTAAATTTCCTGATCCCCACTGTAGTGCGATCTCCATTCAAAGCAACAAATCCACAGCAGTGAATGCTAGTGTGCATTCACTGTTGTGAATACAAACATTTACAAATCGACGTTACTAAACCTTGGAATAGTGACATTCGACCTTCCAAGGTTCGCGTAACTGTCTTGTGAGATTTTGCCAGGATGTTGGCAATATCGGTTGGTTCAGTGTATTTTGTGCCATTCTGCACTAACTCCGAGCAGATCTGAGCATTACCACTTAGATTCTTCACATAGCTAAAGAATGCCTTGTGGTTATCATTGGAGTCCTTGGCAATTTTTCTTTCGAGGCTTGCCCTGGATGATTTTTTGAGGGATCGTAGTTTCTTGCTGATACTGATCAGGGATGTCTTTCCTTCTTGGGATTTTACTCTTTTTTGTACTAGTTTCCTCCTTCTATTGCATAGCTTGTTTATGGCAGGGGTCCACCAGACTGGTTTCCTTTAGACAGGTTCAGTGCAAACTTCACCCCCCCTCACCCCCAAAAGGGCCCATAACCATAACAGAAGAATGTAGAGCCCCTGAAATCACAGACACTCAGGTTAAAACAGCCCTCTCCAAAGCCAAAAACACAACATCAATGGGACCGGATGGTGTCCCAGGCTGCATCCCACACGAGCTCAAAGATGAACTAACCCCTCACCTAAAGACACTGTTCAAACTCAGCCTCTCCATCCACAGGCTACGTATCCATAGAGTGGTGCACAGCAACAGTTATTCCACTCTACAAAGGGGGAACCACAACAGACCCCAGGAACTATCACCCTATAAGCCTGACTAGCTTGGTCTGCAAGGCTATGGAGCACATCATCATGGAACTCATTAACAGAGACATTGCGAACCTCTAAACACTGGACCCTATCCAGTTCAGCTTTGTTAAGGGCAGATCATGCCTCCTGAACCTGGTGGATTTCTTTGAGACAGTTACCAAGGCTATAGATGAGGGAAAGGTGGTACACCAGCCTGCCTAGACCTCACAAAGGCCTTCGACACCATTCCCCATTCTGGTATTATAGACAAGCTCACCAGCCTGAACATAAACCCCTATGTCACAAGATGGGTTGCCAACTGGCTCACAGACAGAACCCACAAGGTGAGAGTTGTGGGAGCTAGGTCCGACTCTAAACCGGTTACAAGTGGCATTCCCCAGGACTCAGTCCTTGCTCCCCTCCTGTTCGTCATATACTTCTCAGAGGTACAGGCAAGCACAGGAGGACTATGGGTGACCAAGTTCACAGACGACTGCAAACTAGGGGCTATAATTGACTCTCTGGCTGACACTGACATCCTCCAAAAGGGTCTCACTGAGATGGATACCTGGTGTCAAAATCATGATCTCAAGCTAAATGCCAAAAAGTGCATAGTCATCTCCTTTGGAAAAAACAAAGTACCCACAAACTACCACATAGGTGGTAGTCACCTAAATACGGAAGACGTAATAAGGCATCTGGGGACCCAAGTAGATAGTAATCTCTCCTTTGATAATCACATTGCCAAAGTGGTTAGAAAATCCTTCTGTTTGCCCCACCTAATCAAAAAAAGGTTCGCATCCAGATCAAAAGAGGTCATTGTGCCCCTCTACTCATCACTCATCAGACTCATCACAGAGTACAATGCCCCATTTGGGATGTACCTTACAAGACACCTGTGACAGCTGGAAAGACCACAGAAGTACCTCACCAAGACGATCACTGGCCTCAAACAGATCCCTATGCAGCTCGACTGAAGAAACTCCAGCTGTACTCGGTTGCATACCACCTACTCAGAATTGATCTCTGCCTGACATACAAGGCAATGTCCAACCCAGAATTGATAGACATGCTCCACCTAAAGAAAACCATATCCCCTCAAGCCACATGCTCTAGGGATCTAAACCTCACCACAACAATAAATAGGACATGCTGGAGGGATAGATTCCTCTCCCAGAGACTTCCCATGCTTTGGAACAAGATTCCAGTCTACATTAGGCAGAGCTCCTCACTAACACTCTTCAAGAGAAACCCTGACGAGTGGATGGGAAACAAAAAGTTGACCCCAGGGATCACTTCAGTGGCTCTGCTGGACAGAGGCACAGGGAACTAATTTAAGTGAGTGACGAAAGCCAACACATTCTGGCTAGGCTGATAAATGCCTTTGGGCAGATAGCCTAGTTCCTACCTATGAACCTATGAACCTATGATGTAAATAAATGAATGAATAAATAAAGCTTTATGTCTTTTTTGAACCTATAAAGTTCTACCAGCTATTGAATGCAATGAGCAGGATAGTTTAACATTGCATATACTGGAAGCCCTTTACAAAACTGTGTATGATAAGCTGATTAAACCCTCTTTAATGGTCATATCTGAGTTGTAAGTTGGTTGAAAATCACCAGTGAAGCAAAACTGTTTCACGTTTAGGAATTCAGGTAACTTTGAAGATCACAGGAAACTGAGAACAGAGTTGGTTACTTTTGTTGTAATTTTAGAGCCATATCTACCATAGTTATTGCAACATGACTCAAAACACGGATGCATATGTATCCTTCTCTCTCTCTCTCTCTCTATATATATATATATATATATATATATATATATATATATATATATTGATATAGATATATAAATAAATTTACTGAATTAGCAATTATGTAGTTCACATATGTTCCTTTGTATAACTATCATCAGTATCATCAATCCAACATTACATACATTTCTCAAATCCTGCCATCCCTTAAACCTAACTCCTCTTCCTTCTGAACATAATTTTACATGTATTTTCCAAACAATTTCCATTTATTTCTATGTAATTTGCTCCTAGCTTTTCCTAACAATACCACTTATAATTATTTTATTTCTGTTACAATAGTCAGTACTTCAAATACAGTAGATTTAGACTATGGTTTAAATTTTCTAGTGATTGCTTTTTTTGGCAGCCACCAGAATTAAACTTAACAAGGCTTTACTATGCTGAGACAGTTCAGATCATGTGCCCCAGATCAAAACAACCATTTCCTTAGTTACACTCATTTACTCCCCCAATATTTCTGATGAAGTACTCTGTAGGGAATTTTTAAAGTTTGTCAACTCATTACACTCCCAAAACATACATTCCAAATTATCGCTTTTTCCCCATCATGCCTCCAACATTTGCCATCTTCCTGAGGAAAAATTCTTTGGAGTCTGCTTGGAGTATACAAAATACCTATGCAAATACTTGCAAGCTAAAATCCTAAATCTTCTAGGCATTGTTGCATACTTGGGAGGAATACATGTGTCCTTCCATTATTTCCTTGTAAATTGCTTATCCACTCTGTCTTCCCAATCATTTCTAATCTCTTCTGATTGCCTATAGTTATCATGCAATATTTGTACGCCCTGCTAGTTATCCATTTTCAATAGCAGCTGGTGTTCTAGATTCAACTAAAAACTCTACCAGAGCAGGTCTTTCACTTAGGATTCCTCTGTCTCTTTCTCTTTGCCTGTACTCTGATATCTATGTATATTTTGTTGATAAAGATGTACCACCATGTAGATCCCACTTTTAAAGAAGACTCATTGAGATACACACATACAAACAATGTACTAGAAATATAAGACAGTACAACATGAAAAAAGATTCAAAAGCTTCACTTAACAGAGTGTATGTGAAAGGCATTATGTGCGACACACTTTGATCATACTGGAACGTCACAATCGGTAATATGCAGTAAGGCAGTTATAAAAAAGAAGTTCTGTATTGTAAATACATTATTAAGCTACATACAGTAGTGATAAATGGGGTGTTTTGATCACTGAGCTGGCATTCTCACAGTTGTTTTCCATGTATCAAATACAACAAAAGCTGTTTATTCTAGAGAAAACAAACTGACAAAACTCCTGATCATAAAACTGGCCTACTGGCAAATTAGCAACAGTCATCCCGAAGCCAGGAATTACAAAGGATTTGTTATTGCTTTTCAAACACTCTTCTTTTCAAATCTGCATGCAGAATGGTCAGAATACTCTTCAGCCTAAGCTTTCATTTGATGTGGAGGGTTACTACCTGTCCCACTTTGCGAGGGACAGTCCCACTTTGGGCAGTTGTGTCCTGCAAAAAAATTGAAAAAATGGCAAATGTCCTGAGATTTTAGGACAAACATATTTCCTATATTTTGTTTAATACTTGCATAAAACAGTTATTTTGTATCTGAAACACCTAAATGTTATAAGGAACAGAACAGAATAAGCAACTCAAATGCTACAAGAATAAGCTTTTATGTTGGCAAACAAGTGAAATTCTGTCCTTTGTACTGGCCGTGGGTATGTTTGCCCTGCAAAATCTGACATTTCTACAAAAATGTCCCACTTTGGGCATTTGAAAAGGTGATAATAACTTAGAAAAGTGTATTAATATTTAATAAAAGTAGAAATCAAGTTCATTGATTGGTGATTTCAAGTCTCCACTGTTGGCAATGCAAAGTTCAAATTTACCTTTATTATACTCAAGAAATGCAGTTAATTTTAATGTGGCAAAATTAAATCAAGTCAATAGGGGGCATGATAAAACTTTTAAATGCCACTACTAGGAATTATCTAGTCATTTTTAAATAGAAGAGGTGTATGTCTACAAACATAGACAACTGTTTAGCACTAGGTGGCTTATTAGGCCAGATTCCAAAAGACTTGCTTATGCTGTAAGTGACTTACTCTGATGTCCGGCTGCCCTGACACCAAAATACTTACTCTTGGTGTAAATAATTTACTTACACCAAGAGTAAGTCTTTTGGAATCTGGACCATTGGAGATTCCATTGGAGAGGTACTGGTTCCCAGATGACCCAAGTAAGATTAGTGGTCCAGGTCTTTAATGGTACAAGCTCATGTTCAAAGTTTTACTTTTAAAAATTCCCACAGTGGAGGTTGCTGTCTTTATTTTTAGACACTCTAGGTAAAAAATATAAATTATGAGTATTAAATGCAAAAATATTCTCTTAATTAAGGAAATAAAGCAGCAATTTAACTGGCTCCAGCTTCAAGTACTGAGTTGGTTATTCTTATAAAGAATGCAAGTCTAAAGTCTCTGGGAAAACAGCAGCTACAGCATGATAACTTGATGTAAGTTTCAGGAAACATAATTCCATAAACCAAGTAGAGGATAATATCCACGAAATGTGTAGTTTTATGCATAATGTAGCACTCAATAACTCTACCTCAAAGCTGTCTCTGCTTGTACTCAAGCTGCAGCCAGTACTCGCTTACTACCACAGTGTTTCATCTGCTGCTACTACCAATGCAAATGGATGTAGCTCAGTGGTAAAGTGCAAGCTTTGCATATATGAGGTCCAGGGTTCAATCCCATCATCTCCATAGCATTGTGGAGGGTGCAGTGGTAGTGTTGTCACCTTACAGCAAGAGGTTCTCTGGTTTGATTCTTGCCTGGATTGAGTCAGCATGTCCTCTCTGCATTCGTGTGAGTTTCCTCCCATGCTTCAAAGACATGCATCTGGAGTGTTTCTCCCCAGACCTCTGCTGAAAAATTGGTTTTGTTCCAAGTCGGACTTTCCTGGTAAACAAATGCTAAATAGACAATACTTAAAACGTTAACATTTATACTACTCTAGTTTGCAGTTACATTTAAGGGCTTGTTTGTATAGCTACTCATGTTTGGAGATCAAGAAATTTGGCAAATGTATATTTAAAAGGTAAAGCAGCAAGGGGATCATCTCATTATGCTGCCGCCATCTTGCCATATCTATATGACTAGTTATTTCTTATCATCCCATTTATAGAGGTGGCTTCTCCTGCCATCTTGTCCCACATCCGTGTTCCAATAAGGCTACTGTACACCTGAACAGCATGCTTCTAAACTCTGCAAGTTTGCAATAATAATCTCTTTACAATAACATGGTCCCTCAACCAATATCAGTAACTCTGGCGTATTCCTCTTTTGTGCTCACTTTCTAATATTTTGTTAAAATCTCTATGAGCTCAGATTTAGTGTTACAGTAATACTCACAATTTGCTAATTGACATTCTGTCATGGATTATGCTCTGGTTATGGAGTTAATACAGCACTAGATGCCATGACAGAACACATATACAGTGAAATGAATCATGTCACTATTCTTGGTATTTTGATCTTTGATTTGGTAAAGGCATTTTATATCGTCAGCCATCAACACCTACTATGCAAGTCCACAGCTGTTGAACTCTCTGCTGATGCTAGAGCAAAACAAAAAGAGACAGGAATTCAGAGTAAACATATTTATTCCAACACAACTGAACTCCTTGCATTTGCCAGGTAAAAGTGCTCTGTTGTATTAGAATAAATGGGTTTTTGCTCTGGATGCGAGGGTCTATTTTTCTTTTTTCTGGATGTGTTTTATGAATATTACTATCACCAGTTTTGTTGATTTCTCTGCTGATGCTATCTGAGGTTCAGCAGCAGTATTGAAACCAGATCCAAGGCTGTAGAATATGGTAATACTGTCCAGCATCCCATACCATTTCCTGCTGTGTGTGCTACCATACCAACTTCTGGCATGTGTGTACTCCCACGCCATTTCCTGGCATGTGTGCAATTTCCTGGCACATCTGCATTCCCATACCATCTCCTGGCACTTGTGTAATCCCATGCCATCTCCTGGCATGTGTGTGCTCTCATAACTTCTCCTGGCACATGTGAGCTCCCATTCCATCTCCTGGCATGTGTGTGTGCTCCTGTGCCATCTCCTGACATGTGTATGCTCCCAAACTATTTCCTGGCACATGTGTGATCTCATATCATCTCTTGGCACATTTGTGCTCCCATGCCACCTCCTGTCTCATTTGTTATCCCATACCATTTCCTGGCATGTGTGTGTTCCCTTGCCATCTCCTGGCACATGTACATTTCATACCATCTCCTGGCATGGGTGTGCTCCCATGTCATCTCCTGGCACTTGTGTGCTCCCATACCATCTCCTGGCATGCATGCGTTCCCATGTCATTTCCTGGCACATGGTGCTCCCATGCCATCTACTGGCAAGTGGTGCTCCCATGCCATCTTTTGGCACATGTGTGCTCCCATGAGATCTGCTGTCACAGATCTAGACCACCAAGCTGATATTCTACTGCCATTGTTGTAGTGCAAACCTCCACTTGCATGGTTACAGTTTTGATTGAAAGGGACCCCACTCCATATACAAGCCAGTGTAAGGTATTCACTTCCACCCTCCACTGTCTGGCTGTTGTCATGTGTGACCTACTAGTTGAAAACGTCTCATATGTGTCATAGTCAGGCCTTCATTCAGATATGCCACAGACCTGGGAAATGTAAGTCACTGTCTTAGTAGCTACATCCAGTACTTTTGGGGGGATAGTTTGGCATAAAGGGGTGAGGTTTTGGCATAATGATTAAGGTCTTCACCTCATAGGCACAAGTTACAGGGTTTGATTCTAACCTCAGTCTATTGGCTAAGCTTAAAATGGCCTTTCAGGGCAGTTATCCCAATATTCAACTATGAATCTGTAACGTCCTTTGATTGTATGCATATTTTTTTGTAGTTCAGATATTTTACTATAACTAGATCATGGCTAAAGGCAGGTCCCCTGTGGACCACTCTACTTATGTGTTCAATATAAGTAAGTAAATAATGTCAGGCCAATTATTGATAATAACTTAACTGTGCCAGAAGAACAGACAGAAAATAATGGTCCCTTCCTTGACTGCTGTAAATGTAAGAGACTATGTATAGCATGAACAAATTTTTTGCCAGGATTGCTGCAAAAGCATAAAGTTACACACAAATTATTATGAAATAAGGAGTGTTTGAGGTGTATAAAGCTCATTGCACTTGTGATTACTTTTTTTATTTTATTTTTTTTCAATTGAAACATTCTTAAAACTATGTTACTTTCAGATTTTTGCTCAATACTTTGTTAACACAAAATATATTTGTTGTTTCAAAACTCCCATCCATATTTTCTGTCTTTGCCTCAGGCTGCTCCTAGCAGAGCAACTAACCAAGGAGATTTGTTTGTTATGTCAGGAATAGATTTTTAAGAAACTGTTTTGCTGCTGTAGGTGTATTAGGTAATTCAAAGCCTAGGGGATGCAAAACCACTCAATATGTAAATTAAGTGTACAGACTGTTCAGTTTGTACTCAACCAGTTCAAATCACCTTGAGAATAATGTATTATATATAACCTGATAAAGGATATAACATTCCGTTCAACATCTCAAAGTGATGTCAATAATTAAAAAAATAATCTCTGAACCTGCTTTATACCCCACCTCTTAACTACAATATTAACATTCTCTACCTTACCTAGTTCTTTCCCTCACCTCCCTTTATTTGAATTTCTAAGCACTAATCACAGTATATTATCTGTATGACACCACTGATAGACCTCTTCAGATGCTCAATGTTCAACATTTAGTAATGCAAAAGTATCTTTTGTATTGTAATAGTTGCAACTACTTTCATATGAATGTAATTTGATTAGCAAATGCATGTGTAATTGTTAACATATATTATTTAATGTCTGTTCATGTATATTACTGTATTCTACTACATGTTTGTAATATTCTTGAGCTTTTCTTGATGGGCCTTCATTGAAAAGGGGTCTTTTTCTAAACCATTTGGACAAACCTGGTAAAAAAGCAAAATAAACAATATGAACACTGCAGTAAAACACCAGCTTACATCACATCCTCTTGTGGATCTATTTTCACTGCTTAATCAGTGATCACATTTACTACATTCAGGCTTCTGCTTATCTTGCTAATACAAAGCATAACTGATGTTTCAAAACTCTCCTCATCCATACTTCCTTTTTATGGTTACCTCAGGCTAAACCTAGCAGAGCAGTTAACCAAGCAGATATACTCTGTGTAACAGGGATTACAGGATCATAGGATCATAAGAGGTCACTTTGCATTTTCAAACAGCTGCTTTGCTGCTGTGGTTTATAAGCCTGGGGGATGCAAGATCACTCTGTCTATAGATTCAGTGTACAGACTGTTCAGTGTTTACTCAACCAGTTCAAATCATCATGGTGTTAATAATGAGCTAGACATAACCTAGTAAAAATGTTTCCAGTTTATAGCACAAGATATGCTATGTGCATTAAATGTGAATTACATATATTAAAATGTACTACAGTCTCTCGTTTTGCATTATGGATTTGTGCCTTTTCATAACTCATCAGGTATTAATCCCTTCCTGGAGCAGTGATGATGCATAGTCTGAAGGACAATCAGATCCTATGCACCCTGACTCTAGCATCATGAGGCACTTTATACTTTTTTTAAACAGAAAAGGGAGGGGTAGTGAAAAGGCAAAGCTCCACAATATCTGGCAAACATAAGCAACTCAATTAATGGCAACAGGTAGCATATACTGAGATGAAGATGCTATCGTAGAGAACCTGTAGAAATATGATAATGTCCACCAACACTGATTATTTCTTATCGGTGGGAAGCAGGGCCTCATTGTATTCTGTAGGAAGTTCATGCTGTGGTTTTGTAATTTTTTAAAAACTTAAGAGTGCTGCACATTTTCTTTATAACGCATACCTGCCACAAACATGTTTCTTCTTTCAGAGGGAAAATCAGAACATTAGAGTGCAGCTTAATAGTCAAAGAACTTGATTCATTGTTGTAATGTACATGCAGCAGTTTGTTTACTAATTACATTAGTAGTTTATATAAGATGAAAACCTTTGTTTGTTCATGAGTCTTGTAGCTATAGAAATCTAAACTAGATAATACAACTGACTGTATTTTAGATGATGGTCAGTTAAATGAAATGAAGTAATTAATTAGGAATGGAAAGCTGAAATCTTATTTTTCTTAAGGTATGATCATAGTTCTCAAACTTTTAGGACAAGAATTATGGACAAAGCCAAAAATAATGGAGGGACAAAGACCAGAAATAATAGACAGATATTCAATATTGGTCTTATAAACACAGGAAATTGATAGAATAGAAGGTTTTGCATTAGTATGCATTTTCCAAATGATATGAAGTCCAAAACTGAAATATTTGGCAATATTTAGTGACCATAACTTGCAGTGGTTTACCAGTAAGCCACACATTTTACAAAGAACATACCAAAACTATGAGGTAAAATCTAGACATCTTGTGAACTTTTCCAGAGTTGAGTGGGATAGGTAAGAGATGGGGCAAATAAATTTGTGTGTTTATACAGGTTTATGCAGCATATGTGCTGGGTCTGTGGGGTTCATTTACATCTCTGAATGGTCTAAATCATGCACATACACACATACGCACACACATACGCACACACACACACACACACACACACACACACACACACACACACACACACACACACACACACACACACACACACACACACACACACTGCTGCTATACTAAAATAGGAAAGCTTGCAAAAATCTAATTAAATCCTTTACAGTGTCTGGTGGTCAGATTTACAATGATTCTCATTCTGAATGGGTATTAATCCATGGGCAAAGACTTCTGGCATGCTTTACAACAACTCACATAAGTGGCCATCTTCTTGGGATTTCTGCAACAAAGCACAAAACTGTTTATCTTCTAGGGGTTACTGCCTGCCTTGTGTCACTACACAGCTGATACAACTATGTGTTCTGTGGTAACCTCACATAAAAACAGACTACAACCTTTATCTCTGTACTGCAGAATAATACAGCAATAGAGGTCAGAGATAGTAAATGCCTTATGACAACACAGGTTGCATGAATAGCAGACTTTCTTAGTCTTATTTATTTATTTATTGCATTTGTTAACTGGGAAAGTCCACTGGGCCTAGAAAGAGCCCATTTTCAGTGGAGGTCCGAGAGAAAAGCTCCACATTATTACATAACAAAGTGAAATATTTATACATAGAACTAGGTATGTTGACATTATACAAAGAGATAGGTATGTTACCATTTATTTTTAGTCTTAAAATGCAAAGTATACTGGGGCAACAGGAGATTTATGCCTTCCTTACAGTACCAGGTAGACTATAAAAAACAAGATCTACACCAGCCTTACCCCACAGAAGCATATTGTAGTGTTTACGATCCTTAGCAATTCATATATCAGTAAATAATTTTGGGTAATGGAGAATCTGTGCCAAAATAACACATTAGTACAGGATGTCACAACATGGGTTTGTGCCAAGAACATATCACAAAATGGACTGTGATACTAAGGTGTGCTATGCTATTTTTGGACTTTAGTCAAGGGTGTAGCAGTAGCTGGACTTAGTGGTACTGTACTACATTGTGATACAAAGGACTTGCACGTACCAACCTCGGACAACAAAACTGACTGCAGCATTAGAAGATGTGTGCCACTTTGCATTGCAAAGAAGTAGCTGACCTATATCTGTGATGAATTAAAACATGAGTGTACAGCAGCAGAGATTTGTGCCAGCACTGCACTAAAATATGTTGTGGTTGTATGTTGATTGTAGCACTAGAGAATTGCATTAGATGTTAGCTATCAGATAATCAGTAGTGATGTGGGGTCTATTTCTAATCGCATTCCAGAATGTGATACAGCATTATAAGTGTCTTTGTCAGCCTTGCACTGAAAATGTTGTGGCAATACAGAGTATGTCAACTTTTCACTTTTATGACACCGTGGTATCTCTACTTGACTTCTATCATGGAAGAAACTATGACACTAGGGTTGTTATCTAAAATGCACAGAAAATGGTCAGTAGTGGCAGATGTCTGTTCCATATTTTTATACTTCAAATAGACTGTTATAAGCACAAGATGAGTTTGTGCTAATTGCTTTCCTCAAATGAGGGTACAATTATCTGGTTTGTGCCACTGAAAGGGCTATTTTACCATGAGTCTGCTCTAAATCTGGGCTAACACCAGCCCTAAAAATACTGGGAATCCAAGCAACACTGCATTATAAAGGAGGTAATGGCACAACGGTTCATAGCAACTTTGGACGGGTCTATATTATAACAGCGAAAATCCCTTTAAGAAAACACGAAAACACCAACACGTATTGCGCGAACCGAATATGCTGAATGTACTAAACCATGAAATACAAAAAGTCGAATCCCCATAGTCGGCCAACTCCACCTCCCACTACATACTGCCTACCCAAACAAAATAAATAAACCACATACATACACTAACCAAAACCCTACTTCTAACCCTAAAGTAAAGCACCAAAACCCTATGTCTAACCCTACACTAAACCTTACATACATTACTATCTATGCACTTACCTTAACCCGCACCCTAACCCTAAGGTCCATAACTATCGACACTTACCCTCCAGCGATATACCAAAACAAAACAAATAATCCACACACATACATTTAACAAAACCCTAATTCTAACCCTACACTAAACCTTACATACATTACCTATCTATGCACTTACCTTAACCGGCACCCTAACCCTAAGATCCATAACTATCGCACAATTATCTTACGGAGCTGTACCACAGACGGGCCAACCATGACACTTTGACTTTTTGAATTTTGCGGTTTCGTACGTTCGACATAATCGCGTTTCATGCAATACGTGTCGGTGTTTTCGCGTTCGCTTAAAAGGATTTTCGGTATTATAATATAGACCCACTTTGGACAATACTTTCACTAGACAGCTTCAGTGTATCTGTTGTAGTCTTGTACCAGTAAGGAGTGTGTGACAATAATGGGAATGAACAAACACTTTTATATTGAATAAGCCATTACAGTATTTGTTTCATTTATTTATTCATTTGACAGGCATGTATTTTAACTCATTCAGACTGGACTCTTTGCAATAGTAATCCTGGCAAACTATAAAAAGTAGCAGTATAAACAGCATGGTTACATGTATGCAGAGACCCATAAAGCTGCTATCACAGAGCAATCAAAACCAGGTAATGAGAAACAATTTAATGCACACTAATAATATTTTTGAAGAGAGCACACAGAGTAAGCATACATAGCCTGCATTTGTAATACCAGGATAAGTTAAAAGTGAGATGCAAACTGTTGAAAGATTGGGCATGGAAGAATATATGGATCATAATGTGACTGAAAGCTTGCAAAAATCTAATTAAATCCTTTACAGTGTCTGGTGGTCAGATTTACAATGATTCTCATTCTGAATGGGTATTAATCCATGGGCAAAGACTTCTGGCATGCTTTACAACAACTCACATAAGTGGCCATCTTCTTGGGATTTCTGCAACAAAGCACAAAACTGTTTATCTTCTAGGGGTTACTGCCTGCCTTGTGTCACTACACAGCTGATACAACTATGTGTTCTGTGGTAACCTCACATAAAAACAGACTACAACCTTTATCTCTGTACTGCAGAATAATACAGCAATAGAGGTCAGAGATAGTAAATGCCTTATGACAACACAGGTTGCATGAATAGCAGACTTTCTTAGTCTTATTTATTTATTTATTGCATTTGTTAACTGGGAAAGTCCACTGGGCCTAGAAAGAGCCCATTTTCAGTGGAGGTCCGGAGAGAAAAGCTCCACATTATTACATAACAAAGTGAAATATTTATACATAGAACTAGGTATGTTGACATTATACAAAGAGATAGGTATGTTACCATTTATTTTTAGTCTTAAAATGCAAAGTATACTGGGGCAACAGGAGATTTATGCCTTCCTTACAGTACCAGGTAGACTATAAAAAACAAGATCTACACCAGCCTTACCCCACAGAAGCATATTGTAGTGTTTACGATCCTTAGCAATTCATATATCAGTAAATAATTTTGGGTAATGGAGAATCTGTGCCAAAATAACACATTAGTACAGGATGTCACAACATGGGTTTGTGCCAAGAACATATCACAAAATGGACTGTGATACTAAGGTGTGCTATGCTATTTTGGACTTTAGTCAAGGGTGTAGCAGTAGCTGGACTTAGTGGTACTGTACTACATTGTGATACAAAGGACTTGCACGTACCAACCTCGGACAACAAAACTGACTGCAGCATTAGAAGATGTGTGCCACTTTGCATTGCAAAGAAGTAGCTGACCTATATCTGTGATGAATTAAAACATGAGTGTACAGCAGCAGAGATTTGTGCCAGCACTGCACTAAAATATGTTGTGGTTGTATGTTGATTGTAGCACTAGAGAATTGCATTAGATGTTAGCTATCAGATAATCAGTAGTGATGTGGGGTCTATTTCTAATACGCATTCCAGAATGTGATACAGCATTATAAGTGTCTTTGTCAGCCTTGCACTGAAAATGTTGTGGCAATACAGAGTATGTCAACTTTTCACTTTTTATGACACCGTGGTATCTCTACTTGACTTCTATCATGGAAGAAACTATGACACTAGGGTTGTTATCTAAAATGCACAGAAAATGGTCAGTAGTGGCAGATGTCTGTTCCATATTTTTATACTTCAAATAGACTGTTATAAGCACAAGATGAGTTTGTGCTAATTGCTTTCCTCAAATGAGGGTACAATTATCTGGTTTGTGCCACTGAAAGGGCTATTTTACCATGAGTCTGCTCTAAATCTGGGCTAACACCAGCCCTAAAAATACTGGGAATCCAAGCAACACTGCATTATAAAGGAGGTAATGGCACAACGGTTCATAGCAACTTTGGACGGGTCTATATTATAACAGCGAAAATCCCTTTAAGAAAACACGAAAACACCAACACGTATTGCGCGAACCGCGAATATGCTGAATGTACTAAACCATGAAATACAAAAAGTCGAATCCCCATAGTCGGCCAACTCCACCTCCCACTACATACTGCCTACCCAAACAAAATAAATAAACCACATACATACACTAACCAAAACCCTACTTCTAACCCTAAAGTAAAGCACCAAAACCCTATGTCTAACCCTACACTAAACCTTACATACATTACTATCTATGCACTTACCTTAACCCGCACCCTAACCCTAAGGTCCATAACTATCGCACACTTACCCTCCAGCGATATACCAAAACAAAACAAATAATCCACACACATACATTTAACAAAACCCTAATTCTAACCCTACACTAAACCTTACATACATTACCTATCTATGCACTTACCTTAACCGGCACCCTAACCCTAAGATCCATAACTATCGCACAATTATCTTACGGAGCTGTACCACAGACGGGCCAACCATGACACTTTGACTTTTTGAATTTTGCGGTTTCGTACGTTCGACATAATCGCGTTTCATGCAATACGTGTCGGTGTTTTCGCTGTTCGCTTAAAAGGATTTTCGGTATTATAATATAGACCCACTTTGGACAATACTTTCACTAGACAGCTTCAGTGTATCTGTTGTAGTCTTGTACCAGTAAGGAGTGTGTGACAATAATGGGAATGAACAAACACTTTTATATTGAATAAGCCATTACAGTATTTGTTTCATTTATTTATTCATTTGACAGGCATGTATTTTAACTCATTCAGACTGGACTCTTTGCAATAGTAATCCTGGCAAACTATAAAAAGTAGCAGTATAAACAGCATGGTTACATGTATGCAGAGACCCATAAAGCTGCTATCACAGAGCAATCAAAACCAGGTAATGAGAAACAATTTAATGCACACTAATAATATTTTTGAAGAGAGCACACAGAGTAAGCATACATAGCCTGCATTTGTAATACCAGGATAAGTTAAAAGTGAGATGCAAACTGTTGAAAGATTGGGCATGGAAGAATATATGGATCATAATGTGACTGTAGTTACATGGGGGTTCACTCATGGAAACAGTATAGACTATGGCAGGCTTGCACCACAGAACAGGTTGTGGCACTACAGGGCTTATGCACCTTATACTGCACAAAATGGTGCATGTGTTGAGGGGATTTCTGCAGACCTTATGCTATAGAAAGAGTTTACTCCTGTAGTGATGTGTAATCAGTCTTGAAGAAATAACTGAATATTACATCAGGGAGTTTGGGCCTACTTTGTGCCATAGAAATGGCTATGGTACTACTTTATATGCACTATGTAGGGATTTACAGAGGTTTTGCATTAAAGTTTAATATCATATTAATTGTAACTTTAAGGGTCATTAGCAATCCTGCAGGAAAATAGACAACAACAACTTTCTGTACCAGGTTTACACCACAAGTGGACTATGGCATTAAGGGCCAGTGCCACCAATGGAATGGACACTAAGGGTCTGCATCGGTCATATAGATTCATAGATTAATACTGGAATAACTGGTCTATGAGCCACTTACTTCATGCATGTGAGAATCAAACCTTGTACCTTGTGTCTGTAAGGTAAACACCTTAACCATTATGTCAGCCTCCCACCCTATACCAAGTGCTCCTGTAAGTCAAGCATAACATAGGAGCTTATGACACTAGGTTCATTAGGATAAGTTGCAAATGTTTATGTTCTTTGTCATGTGAATACAAATAATGTTTATAGATGAAACTTCTGCAGAAAAACAAAATAAAGAAGAAGAAGTTATGTTTATGTTGATACTTAGCATTGTTATTCTCATTGGGTTAAACTCAGTGGTTCCCATGAAAAATTAATGCAACAGTTTAATGCAATGTAAACATTGACTTTAAGAGGCAATATAAACAACTTTTATAAAGTGGAAAGTTCCAGGTGGTATATTTCCAAGAAGGACCACTTTTTCAATGCAAGACTTCAGAGTGATGAAATGGATTTTCTAAAGTTGCTCAAAATAAACCACTTTTGTTGCACCATAAGACAGAACAAGAGTTGAACAAACTAAAGCACAAGGCACAGTGGCAAGATGGATTACCCCCCCACCCCCACCCCGACGTCCCCATCTCCCCATTGGAAGAATCATGAAAGAAAGCAATGGTGAGTGGCATGTCTGTATGTAGGAAGGGGGAGCAGAACCAGCTCAGCAAAGTACAAAGTAGTCAGTCTTACATGACAGTGACGGAACACGATAGCAACGATTCTCAGTCTTTCTGCTGTGAAATGAAATCTGAGATATCAATCAGTACTTATTTGCTTCCAGAATGTGCTGCCAGTCCAATGTTATGACTTATTTAGGCTCCAACTGAATAGGGTATCATGCCTTATGTAGTCTGCCTCAGTTTAAGAAAGGTATTATAGTCACTCCCACTGAGAAGGCTATTGTGTAAACCCCAAGGGTAGGTGAGTAAACAAAAATACTGCCATTGGTGCAATGGTGGCTGGAAAGGAGGAGTCAGATGATAATTGTGAAAGAGAACTTATATGGCAAAAGGAAAGTGATGAGAGGTGCACCACAGGAATTAATTCTGGGCCCAATGTCCCCCAAGCTGTTTGCTTTAAACACATCATTGAACAATAGGAACAGATGATGGCTGAGGAGTCCTAATGAGGCATTTGGAGAAATTAACAAAATGGGCAAATAAGCAGCAGATAAGATGTAATTCAGTATAGATAAATGCAGGGTGATACATATAGGTTCACAGGTTCATAGGTTGATACTAGGCTATCTGCCCTAGGGCATTTATAAGCCTAGCCAGAGTGTGTTTGGCTTTCTCCACCCTTTTAGATTAGTTGACTGTGCCTCTGTATAGTAGGTCACAGAAGATAGCCCTTTTAAGGTTAGTTTAGTGCGCCTCTGTCTAGTAGGGACACAGAAGAGATCCCAGGGTTAAACCTATGATCTCCCATCCACTCGTCAAGATTTCTCTTGAAGAGGGTCAGTGAGGGGCTCTGCCTAACATGGATTGGGATTTTGTTCCAGAGTGAGGGGAGCCTCTGGGATATGAATCTGTCCCTCCAGCATGTCCTATTAATTTCTGTGCTGAGGTTTAAGTTCCTAGAGCGTGTAGCTCTCAGGGATTTGGATTTCCTGAGGTGGAGCATGTCCATTAATTCTGGGTTGGACATGGCTTTATACGTCAGGCACAGATCGCCTCTGAGTAGGTGGTAAGCAACTGAGTAGAGCTGGAGTTTCTTTAGCCTAACTGCGTAGGGCATCTGTTTGAGTCCCTTGATCCTCTTGGTGAGGTACTTTTGGGGTCTTTCCAGTTGCTGCAGGTGTCGGGTAAGGTACATCCCAAATGGGGCATTGTATTCAATTATGGGTCTGATGAGTGATGAGTAGGGGGGCACAATGACCTCTCTTGATCTAGATGTGAACCCTTTCGTGATAAGGTGGGCTATATAGAAGGTCTTTCTAACCACTTTGGCAATGTGATTGTCAAAGGAGAGATTGCTATCTACTTGGGTCCCCAAATCCCTAATTACTTCTTCCGTACTTAATGGATTACCACCTATGTGGTAATTTGTGGGCACTTTGTTTTTCCCAAAGGGGATGTCTATGCACTTTTTGGCATTTAGCTTTAGGCCATGGCTCTGGCACCAGTTATCCATCTGTGTGAGACCCTTTTGGAGGATGCTTGTGACAGTCGGTGAGTTGATTATGGCACCCAGTTTGCAGTCATCTGCGAACTTGGTCATCCATAGTCCTCCCATGTTAGCCTGTACCTCAGAGAAATATATACCGAACAAGAGAGGTCCCAGGACTGAGCCTTGTGGGACGCCACTTGTAACTGGTTTAGAGTCTGACATGGCACCTGCAATTCTGACCATGTGGGTTCTATCCCTGAGCCAGTTTGCAACCCATCTTGTGACATAGGGGTTGATATTTAAGCTGGTGAGCCTATTTATGATGCCCGAGTGGGGTATTGTGTCAAAGGCTTTTGTGAGGTCCAGGTAGGCTGTGTGGACTACCTTCCCTTCATCTATGGCCTTGGTGACTGTTTCAAAGAAGTCGACTAGGTTCAAGAGGCAAGATCTGCCCTTAACAAAGCTGAATTGGGTAGGATCCAGTGTTTGGAGGTTCCCAATGTCTTTGTTTATGAGTTCCATGATGATACGCTCCATACCTTTGCAAACCAGGCTAGTCAGGCTTATAGGGTGATAGTTTCCAGGGTCTGTTGTGGCACCACCTTTGTGGAGTGGGGCCACTGCTGCTGTACGCCATTCCTTGGGTACATATCCTGTAGTAAGGCTGAGATTGAACAGTGACTTTATGTGAGGGTTCAGTTCTTCTTGGAGCTCATGTAAGACGCAGCCCGGGACACCGTCCGGTCCCACTGATGCTGTGTTTTTTGCTTTGGAGAGGGCAGCCCAGTCCAAAAAAAGATCCCAGAATGATGTAAAAAGCATCATTTGACCAGAAAGTGCAGACTGAAGCAGATGCCATCAATGACAACAAGATACTTTTATGTGCCACTAGTGAAAATTACTTCATTTATATAGAGGTCATTGTTTCACCCTCATGGGCACTGGTCAGGACTTATCTGGAGTGCTGCATTTGGTTTTGGAGGTCATGCAGGAAAAGGGCATGTCATTACTGGGAACGCTGCAAAGGAGAGTAATAAGGACAATTAATGGGGTGCAAAGGCAATGAGGGACAGGCCGGCTATACAATGGAGAAAAGGAAGCTAGCTGGACAATTAATGGGGTGCAAAGGCAACGAGGGACAGGCCGGCTATACAATGGAGTAAAGGAAGCTAGCTGGATGCAATCTGTGTCTATTACACATACAGTGAGACTACCAAGAGGTGAAACTGAGAAGGAAGAATGACTGAGTCAGATGGCATATCAGTTGCAAGTATTATGAAAAAGTTATGACACAGACTTCAGAAACTTTGAGCTCATTCAGAGAGTTCTTAATACCTGCAATGGACCATTTTTCATTTTTTTTAATCTAGAAGCTTTAACTTGCTGTACCTCATGCTTGGCTGTTGAAAAAAATCAGGATTTAACAATAAATACGTGTTTAAATCTAGACTGCAGTACTGTTTGTAGTTCATTATCTTCAGCAACCAAGTTTTGCATTGTTGTCCTCTAGAATCGTTTTTGCTCTGTTTTGCCTGCAGCAAAGGGAATATAATAAAAATGATTTCTTAAATATATAGTCTGTTTAATGTCTTACATACAGAGTCTATTTCAAACTCAGGTATTATCCCAGATATCCTATATCTATAAAAACAAGAAGACCAGAATCCAATTTACCCTTCACTTTGTTCATGATGACCTTCATCCTTTCTGTCAATACTGTCTATTAAAAAATTCCTTTTGCTGCAGGAAGATGGCCATTGAAAATTCTAGCCGAATAACTGCTCAGTCAGGTATATGTTCATGAATGATTGTTCTTTTTACAGCCTAATTATTATTTCACCAGCAATTGATCTTTCAAGGCAGGTTACGGTCATATTATACATCTAAGATTTTTTTTTAACCCAGAGAATTCACAACTGTTATCCTAAGTCCATTCCATCAATGCCACATCTCTTCATTCACTTTAATGAAAGCCAGTAATGAATGCCAGCAATGAATGGTATTACTTATTTGTTTGTTTTTTGTAAAATGCTCTTAAGGCTTGTTATGTGGTGAATGGAGTCTAGCTGAAATACTTTTTATTGCAATGCCCTGTACCGCTTATGAGTGTTATAAGTCTTTTTCAGGCAAAAATAGTTAGGGTGCTACATGGGATCTCTATAAGAAAAGATCTGTGTGAGGTAATGACACAGAAATTTATACTGGGCCAACAAGAAATATATCTGAATTTTTGGTCCATGAGCTAATATAGGGAATCAGCAAATATTCTCTGTCTTAGCTTACCTGCACTGTTTACTTCAAGAAAGTCTATTAATCTGTTCTATAATGATAATATATAAACTTCTTTTTTTATGATCTTATACATTTTGTTTCATTATTTTACAGTTGAAATCTAGCAGTCCATCTACAATCCACTTTTCAGAGAATTGGGTTAACAAGTAAAAAAAAATACATAACAATAATAATAATAATAATAATAATAATAATAAAAATACTTTAACATGTACGTACATAGTTTGCTTGAAAATACTTTAAAAATAAAAAAAAATTAACTTAAAATAAAATAAACTCTACATAGCTGATGAGAATAAAATGTTCAGGATGTGATTTTAAATTATTTAAATTAGCTTCTGCTACAAGTAATCAAAAATGAAACCCCTAACGAATGGAATCCTTGAACTCTAATTCCTGCATAACATCTACCAAAAAAAAAAAAAAAAAAAAAAAACTTTAATGATATTTTCAATGGGTAAGCCCCCACACCCCAAACTTATATATACCAAATGCACATTGCACCAACTCAAAGAAGGAGGAAATTACTTCAAAAAGGGCATCACAACTAGGACATGTTGTTGAGAATGACTTCTATGCAGCTGATTGGAACCACAGTGACAGGAACATTGAACAACTGATGCTTAAGATCTGAAACATCATCAACATACACGGTAATGGTTTTATCTATGAACCTGAAATTGGCAATGCATTGAAGATTTAAGAGCTACAGTAGGGATAGGAGGTTTTATAACAAACTGAATGTTTTGAGGCATATCATTAGAAAAAAAAAATAGAAACTTTAAATGGGTTTCTAGGTTGAAAAGAAACAGCTTTTAGAGCTTTGTATAATTGCCTGTAATGGGTGCAAACAGATTTTTGCAAATAAACCACCAAGAAAAAATGGAGTATGCCTGGTAAAAAAGCACAAACAACCAAAAGGTACCAGTCATAGTGAACGAACCACAAACAAACTCTTTTGTGGTTTGTTCATTACGACTGGTACCTTTTGGTTATTTTTGCAAATAAACCTTGAAATGACATAATACTTTTGATTTTCTTATCATCAGTTCCCAAACACTGGGAAGTGGACCGGTACCAGGCCATGGATCATTTAGTACCAGGCTGCACAGAATGAATAAAAAACTTTTTATGTTGGGCACCTGACTGTTCAGAAAAAAGTGTATGTGTATATGTATATGTATGAGTATGTTTATGTTTCTCTCTGCATGTGTGAGTGAATGCGTGCATGAAAGCAGAATGCATGCGTGTGTGAAAGCAGAAGAGACTTGTGCATGTATGTATGTGAAAGAGTGAACAGTGAGCTCGATCAAGCTGATTTTACACTCACTAAGTAGCGCTTTTGCTGTTTAGCAAGTGTAAAATAAAAATAAATTAAACCAAAAAAAGTGTGTGTGTGTGTGTGTGTGTGTGTGTGTGTGTGTGTGTGTGTATGTTTCTGTCTAGACTCTGTGTGTGCGTGCATGTGTGTGTGTGTGTGTGTGTGTGTGTGTGTGTGTGTGTGTGTGTGTGTGTGTGTGTTTGTGTATGTGTGAGAGAGAGTGAAGAGTGAGAGTGATCCCTGGCAGCAGTAGCATCAGTTAAGAGGTTTGTGTACCTCTAAAGTGTACCTCACAATCTCTTCACACAAGAAATCTGGACAAAGCCACAAATAACGGGGAACAAATGGCCAGAAATAAGGACAGATTTTAAATATTGCACTTATAAAGTTAGAAAGTTGCTAGAACAACAGGGTTTCCATTAGCATGTATATTATCTGAATGATATGAAGTCTGAAATTCAAATGCCTGTCATTATTTAATGACTTCAATCCCCAGTCATTTGGCAGAAAACTACACATTTTATGAGTATGGGACCAAATATATGAGCCAAAAAACTGGACATTCTGCAAAAATCTGGACAGCTGAAAGTTATGCTCTGTTGACTCTTAACTCAAGATATCTGGCTAAAACTAAAATAAATGGGGGACAAAGGCTCAAAATAGGAACATATTTTACTTGATTATTAGGATTTGTGTTAGCATACATTTTCTGAAACAGAGGTGTGGCTGAGAGAGTGAGTAAGCATGACAGTAAACAAGTTTGAATACCTCTAGACCTTTCAACTGAATTAATCTGGATAAACCCTAAAATAAAGAGGGAACAAAAGCTCAAAAATAGGAACAGATTTTAATTAATGACCTTATAAAATCACAAACTTGTTAAAATAAAAGGATTTGTGTTAGTGTGAATTTTCAGAAGAAAATAATAGTCTGAAACTCAAATGTAAATGTATGCCTTTATTTAGTAACGTCAATCTACAATAACTGGCAACAAATCAAACAATTTTGGAGTCAGTGAACAAAAAATAAAGTAAGTGCTTGGATATGTTTTAAAGTGTTATATTTTTTATGTAAATGCTTCTTCCAACATACATATATTTGAAACATTAGGTGGAGGAACTATTTCAGATCAAAAATATATATAAAAAAATAATATAGTACTTAAAAAAAAAAAGTAAGTACAACACAACAATTTTACAGATAGCCCATTCTCCACTCTAAGCGCAATAGTGCCCGACAGGGTATGTGTTAATGTGTAATTAATGCCCTTCAAGAAGTGTAGGCATCAGGCCTCTTAACACCCCTGGTGGGTGTTAATTACACATTAACAGATATCCTGGCGGGCATTATTGCTTGCTTATTATGTGCACCCGATAGCCGGTCAGTGGAAAACTGTCTTACATAAAACTGGCCCATGGTGCAAAACAGATTGGAGACCACTGCTTTATACTCTTAATACTTTTAACATTTCCAGACTGTTTTAAGTGGATGAGAAAAAGTAATTCAGTATGGTAAAACATAACTGTTTATGCAATTATTTTGTAGTCTAACCAATGAATACAGTTCCCACCTTGTACAACTTAGCAAGGGCTGCATGGATTCACTTTTAAATGATACAGCATGATCATGAAAAGTATTTTCCTTGTCTAGCACCACTGAATATCTAAAACCTTCAGATAATTTATTTGTAACACACTCTCTGATTTGGCAGAAGCATCACCAGAGTAGATAGCTTTGTCTCCCTTTGCCAATTTAAAATCAAACTCAGACAACATCTGGCACTAAACTGGCTTTGCCACTGTAACAAGCCTGGTTAACCCTCCTCATAAATGTATATAATATATTACTTTCTGCCTACTGTCAATGTATTCCCCTGACATAAACCAGGGATAACTATACCTGTGAACTTGCCTATCTTATGTTTTTTCATGTGTCCTCTGTAAATAACTTACCTGTAATTATGTCTACATTGTTATATTTTTGACTCTGACTACCTTGGAGCTTTTCTCCCCGTGCCACCGCTGAAAATGGACATGTATCCAGTCGGACTATCCCGGTCAACAAATGTAAAATAAATAAATAAATAAAATAAATAGTTCACTGCAGAAGAGCTTCCCTAACCAAGTATGTACTCAATCTAAATCTTTCTGGACAAGGGTAATGAAGTTGTTTACACTCAGTTTTTTAGCAAGTATCATTTGCTAATAAAATTACTTCTGGACTGCAAAAAAAAAAAAAAAGAAGAAAAATATTAACAATTACTGTAAAAATGAAGATGAAAATTCATAAAGGGCTTGCAAAGTTAAACAATGCCTTAATGAGTTGTAGTTGTGTAATGTTGTTGGTCCAGGTTAGTTACTCAGGGATAAAGGAATAAGAGGTCAGATGTAAAAGACAAAGGCAGAATTTAAAATGCCATTAGACTAGAGTATAGCCTCATATATGTTGGTGAAGCTACTGTTAATAGTTCAAAGGCTCTGAGAGACGTCAAGGAGATCAGGAAAGAAGACAGACAAAATGGTGGCAGCAAGCAAATGACACAGGCCTCTCCAGCAACCAGCACCTTGGAAGGTAGTAATGATAATTTGTATGATGACGGATTCACTTAAAAACTCTTGCAATTTTGCAAAAATAGAAAAAAATCTCACTTTTTCTTAAATGAATTACCAAATTTAATCTGTTTAATAGCTACCTATTACACCTCAAAGCAAGAATGCAGAGTATAACAAGATAAACCAACAAATCAACATCCTCATTATAAATTGTATTAAATTCAGGCACACTTTATACTGCTATCAGGATAATTTCTATTACAACAGTGTGCTTAAAGCCTGTGTATGTTTGTGTAAGCCTGGTGAGGTAGTAGTCTTAATGAAAAAAGCTGCTGATTTAATGACCTTCAGGTGCTTCACTGTACAGGTCACATCTACACTGATTTCAGACTGTTCTTCTCAGGAAATGTCAAAATGTTAGCCTATCTGCATTATTATGAAGTCTTGTAGTGTTTTCTGCTAAAATGTTTGTTTCAGTCTGACCTGCATATCGAGTATTGATGCTGACATGTGTAAACATGACCTGCAATGTTAGCAGAGCTGTGTATCTCATTTTCCAGGTGGCGCAGGGTGTCACTATAGACAGGCAAATATACCATTTTGCCTTAGTAACAGAATAAATAAAATAAAATAAAGCTAAAATTATCATATTATTAAAGAACAGCTAAATATGCCTTTCACCAACTAAACATTTAACAAGTGTTTGTGTGTGTGTGACAGAGAGAGAGAGAGAGAGAGAGAGAGAGAGACAGAGAGAGAGAGAGAGAGAGAGAGAGAGAGAGAGAGAGAGAGAGAGACAGAGAGAGAGAGAGAGAGAGAGAGAGAGAGAGAGAGAGAGAGAGAGAGAGAGAGAGAGAGAGAGAGAGAGAGAGAGAGAGACAGAGAGAGAGAGAGAGAGAGAGAGAGAGAGAGAGAGAGAGAGAGAGAGAGAGACAGAGAGAGAGAGAGAGAGACAGAGAGAGAGAGAGAGAGAGAGAGACAGAGAGAGAGAGAGAGAGAGAGAGAGAGAGAGACAGACAGAGAGAGAGAGAGAGACAGACAGAGAGAGAGAGAGAGAGAGAGAGAGAGAGAGACAGAGAGAGAGAGAGAGAGAGAGAGAGAGAGAGAGAGAGAGAGAGAGACAGAGAGAGACAGAGAGAGAGAGAGAGAGAGAGACAGAGACAGAGACAGAGAGAGAGAGAGAGAGAGAGAGAGAGAGAGAGAGAGAGAGACACAGAGAGAGAGAGAGAGAGACAGAGAGAGAGAGACAGAGAGAGAGAGAGAGAGAGAGAGAGAGAGAGAGAGTGAGATTGACTACTTGCAGCAGCAATAAAGAGGTTTGCGTACCTCTCAACCTCTTAGCTTAAGAAATCCGGATAAAGCCTAAAATAAGGGGGGGACAAAGGCTCAAAAATAGGAACAGATTTTAAATATTGCTCTTTTAAAATTTCAAATTTGCTTAAATAACAGGATTTGTGTTAGCATGAATTTTCTGAAGGAAATAAAGTCTGAAACTCAAATGTATGTCAT